>NC_056746.1:657085887-657213387 GCF_019279795.1 Protopterus annectens
TCAATGCAAAAAAAAAAAAGACATGCTCTGGCTAATGGGAAATGAATGCAAGTCCTTGCTTGTAGACTAGTAGCTTCTGGTACACAGTATTAAACTATTCACAGGCAAACTGTTAATAATCAAAGCAGAAAACAAAAATACAAGAACAGTTGCAAATCATTCCACAAGGGATAACACCTCTTAAGCAGTGACTATTTCACCCTTATCTACTGTTACACATTTCAGATCTGCTGTGTCCAGCACAGGTAGGATAACTATGCAAGGCACTGATAAAGGTAATGATGCAGCTGATGTTTATTTATGAAGCTTGAACTATCAGAAGGAACTCTGCTCCTTCAGCACTTCTGTGACGGCCAAATGTGCAAGCTCAAATGTAGCTAGTAAAGCACTTGCATTTTTTTAAATGATTTCTCTACTTTATCAGACCTTTGTAGTCTGCATCTGAAGGCATGAAACCAACACTGGTCTTTGCATGGGAAACAAGAAGCTGAAAAAATCAATCCACAACATGAGAAATATAATGCAGGTAAATCCTCAATCTAAAAATTTACTATTATCATGGCCCTCCTTGAAGAAAGCTGCAAAGCACTAAGATATGGAAAATAGGAATCAAGTGATTTCATAACTGCACTTTGGGTATAACTATTGTTGTTAAACGGGTGAAGAATTTTTGTTGCTAGCAGTTCAAAAATTCAGACAACAATGCACACACAATGGCAGAAAACAGAGAAGCGAAGGGGTATAGTAAAGATGGACTACTTCACAAAAGACAGTATTCCATGATGCTGTGCACAAACAGTGCCTGTTTTTGAATCACAGCTATAACTAGGGTGGGGTGAAAGGGGTTGCTGCCCAAAGCACAAGGTTTTAAAGGACAAGACTGACAGGTGCTGATCTATGCCAATGCAATACCAGTTTTACGCTCGCTTGCATGCATGTATACTGTGCAGCAAATGTAGCAAGCAATTTACCACAGTAACAGAAGAGCTTTTTTTAGGAGGGGAGGGTGGACTGGGGGAATCTTGCACTTGGGAAGACATTTTAGTTGCGAGGAAGGCACCAGTTTGAGGAAATGCTCAGTGACAAATGACCCAGCTATAGTTCTGTTCTGAAATGACCCTTCTAAAACATATGACTTCTATGGGGTTCCCACTGTCTCTAGCATACAAAATAAATAACAAAACCCTATAAAGTCATAATCCAAGAAGAGATGTGTGATCTAAACGACAGTGCAAAGGAAATTATGACAGACTGGGACATAAACAACTAGGTAGACGATGTTTCAAAACCGTCAACAGTTTCACAATGGGTGAGTTCTACAGAACAGCTGTTGAGGAATTTGATGTGCTGCTGCCATCTGGTGGAGATTATATGACAACTGTAAAAACAGTAAAATAAGATGCCTGACAAAGCTAGTAATAAGGAATACAACACTGAATTGCTCAGTTATCACTTTAAGCCGCAGCCATTTAGGAGGATGATAGTAATCTGATGGCTTTAAACATCCTGTATGCCAAGTAACTAAACATAACTTGAAGCAAGTCAAAGTCTTAGCTTCCCTCATTCCTAATGGAAGATTATTCTCTAGGATTGTCTTAGTCATAAATCTCTCTGTGCTATTAATATGCCATTTGCATCTGGAGTATAACAGGGTAAGTAATTTTAGTAATTATGTGACAATCAAAACATACAAGTGCTATTAAACTACAACTGCTTTGCAAACTGTACTTAACATAACACTGGATCCATGTCATCCACAGTCTGTCCACTTTGACTAGTGGGAATTCAGCAATTAAGCAGATCCAGTCTGGCAGTTCTATCACTTCTCTAAGCACTCAGTCTCGAGGCCGTTCCTTGTTTGTATAATGCATCTGTTTCCCACCTACCTCAGATAAAGTCTGCTTCTGACTTCCAAGTCGAAAGAGCACCAAGGGAATACTGAAATAAAACAGTGGGAAATGCATGGGCTTCATGACATATCTACTAGGTCCATGCAGACAACAAATAGTGAAATTTGGAAATGGGAATGAGGAAGAGTTGTCAAAGTGGATCGACTACGGATAACAACTTTAAAGAAATTATGTTCTTACCATAACGTTCCATCTGTGTTGTCCATTTCCATTTTTCCTCAACTAATGGGATTGGATCCTATCCTTGGATCCAGCTTGGCCGTTATACTAGCTCATGGCCTCTAACAAACTTTCTAGCTCCTTCCCTACCCATAATACACCAACCCTAACATCTCTCAGATCTTGTTTGCAACTTGACAGGAAGACTATAAAAGAAATGCCATAACTGGGGTTCAATACAAAGGACATAGGTGTCCATGACGTGTCTCATTCCTCCAGAAGTCAGTCATGAAACATGGTGGGTGGGGAGTTGAGGAAGAATAAAATGGACAACACAGATGGAACATTATGGTAAATACATAACTTCTTTATCTGATGTTTTCAATTTTCATTCATTCCTCACTAATGGGACAGAGTCCCCAGCTACCTAAATTCCTGGGAGGACTCTCTCGAAGGATATTCCTGAGTACAGTTGAGCCAAAGACTGCTCTTCCCCTCGAGACCAGATCTACTTTGTAATGAGTGATAAAGATATGAGGATTTGACCAAGTTGCAGCTGCACATACATCATCCATAGAAACTCTAGACTGGAATACAGAAGAAGTTGCAGCAGAGCTGGTTGAATGAGCCTTTAATGATTTTGGTAAGGGGAGATTCAATTTGTTATAGATAAATGAAATGCAATATGTCAACCATCTAGCCAAAGTTATCTTTGTAACTGATTCACCCAATATATTATGTGCAAAGGAAACAAATAGCTAATCTGTCTTTCTAACCTCTTTCTTTCAGAGTAAATAGAAACATAATCAACCGTCTATGAACATCCAGTAAGTGCAGCATGTATTCTCCTTTGTTTGTACATTTTGGAAAGAATACTGGCAAATTAATGGATTGGTTGATGTTGGATTCTGACACCACCTTAGTAAGGAAGGAAGCATTGGTATGTAAAGTAACTCTATCCTTACGAAAAATCAGACATGGAGGCTTAGAGGATATTGCTTGAAATCTCTGAAATTCTAGCAGATGTAATTTTTCCATTTCCTAAATTTTTGATCACATTTAGCTGCAGGTTCAAAGGGAGAATGAATTAAAGCTTACAGTACCACATTCAAATCCCATGGTGGCATGGGGTCCTTAAAAGGGGTCTTAGCAGAAGAGTACCTCTCAAAAAGGCCTTGCACAATTTAGAGGAAGCTAATGAATTGTGCAATCCCACATGAAAGTTACAGATTGCTGTGAGTTGAACTTTAACAGTTGATGAACTAGCACCCTCATTACATAAACTTGCTAAAAGTTCTAGAACATACTGAATTGCCGCTGAGAAGGGCCTATCTGATTCTGCTCTGCCCAACACGCAAACCTTTTCCATTTACTTCTGTAGAGTTTCCTCATAGAAGGTTTATGGGAAAATAAAAGTACTGAATGGACAGCGGAAGAGAACATTGGTTGTCTGGCTATTAAGGGAATTGGAGAAACTATGCTGTTAGTTTGAGATTTGAGATATCCTGGTGAACCATGCCTGTCTGGTAAGACAGGAGGTCTGGAATTGGATCCAGAATCCAAGGTGGATACAGTAGATGAGGCCAAAGGAAGTGAAACCAAATCTGTCCAACCTAGTATGGTGTGATGAGGATGACTTTGCTCTTCAACCAAGCTGCTTTCCGAAGGAATTTGGTAATTAGGGGAGTTGGAAGATAAGCATATAGAAGATTTGGGGGGAGCAATCATGGAATAGAGCATCCCTTGGAGATTCCCCCAGTGGGGGGATCATGGCAAGAGGCTGCTGCACTTGCTGTTTAGGGGAGATGTGAAAAGGTCCAACAAGCTCGGCCCCACTGACTGAAAATCACTTCCGTCACTTTGTTGCCAAGAGACCACTTGTGAAGTAGTAAGATGGATCTTTTGAGTTTGTCTGTTATGACATTGGACTTCCCCGGAATGTGCATTGTTATTAGAAAGCAGTTGGAAGATATTGCCCGTTGCCACATGCTGTGGGCTTCTTGACACAGGGTAAGATCTGGTTCGTCCTTGCTTGCTGATGTACCAAATTACTGACATGTTGTCTGTCTGGATTGCAATAGTCCTGAGAGGGAGACAGTCTTGGAATTCTTGCAATGCCAAAAGCACCACTCTCATCTCCAGAACACTGATATGCAAGTTGGCCTCTTTGGGGGACCAAGTTCCCCAGAAAATGCCTCCCAGTCTGGGAAGCATCCATGGTCACTATGGCCTTGGGCTGAGGGAGGATGAAAGGACGACCTTGTAGCGGCTGTTGTAACTGCATCCACCAGGAAAGGTATCGTCTGCATAACTAAGTTATTCTTATCTTCAAAAACATGGGTTGAAGAAATCACTGACCATTGTGTTGCTAGTATCCACTGTATAATTCTCATGTGGAATCTTGGTAAAGGGACTAAAACTGCTGCAACTGACATTGATCCCAAGGCTTGTAGAATCAATCAGGCTGAAATTTTGGTTCTGCAAATTATCTTCCTGATGCGCATCCTTACTGTTTGCACTCTCGATAGAGGAAGAGAAGTTACCACAAATACTGTGTTAAACACTGCTCCTATGAATTCTAATGTCTGGGTCTGGGCTGGTTGTAGATGAGACGTGTTGTAAATTGTGGATATTCCAAGACACAAACAGGTCTGTAACACCTGATCCTAAGCGTCTATCAGTCGATGCCTGGTTGGGGAGGTAATGAGCCAGTCATTTAAATATGGAAACACCCAGAATCCTTGCAGTCTCAAGTGAAATGCAACCACTACCATGCACTTGGTGGGGGCTGTGGTAAGGCCAAAGGCAGTGCTCTGAATGGGTAGTGACTGGCTCCCAGCTGGAAGTGCAAGTACCTTCTGGATGGAAAGTTCCTATCATTTATCAGCACTCCCTTTCTGTTCTCTGTTTACCCTGTGTCCTTGGCTCCCCTGTTTTATCTAGCCCTAGGTAATTTTTTAACTCCAGTTGCTTTTTTTCCACCTTCTGCCATATTTAAAATTATACATTTGCCTTCTTGTCCACATTAAGACACATGCTATCTGTCTAGGTGCTTTTTTGCTCTTCTTCCTACCTGTGTGGTTGAAAGTTTTTTACTGGATTCTTGGGCTGTTAGGGCTTCTAAGGTCTTGTGCAAATTTTCCATGACTTTAATACCCACTTTATTAGCACCATCCAAAAATTAGTCAAAGACTCCTTAACAAGCCTAAACCCATACTCCCAGAATACTAATAATGTCATACAAAATGATAATGCACCACTCATTCCTGACAAAAATTCCAATCCGCCCACAACTCACTCATTTTCTATTCAAACAGTACCCACATCTCTCATATGTAAACTCTTAAAAAAACTCAAACCATGCTCTCTTTCCAGAGACAGCCTTCCCTCAGAATATTTACAACTAGCAGCAAATGCAATTGCATATACAGTTAGTATTCTTATAAACTGCTTTCTCAAACTATCGCCTCATTTCTTTACTTTCACCATTATCCAAAATCCTTAAGAAGTGTGTACACACACAATTACTCAAATACCTCATTGATAATGATCTTCTATCTACCAATCAGCATGGCTTCCGTCCAGAGCACAGCACTATTACAGCCCTGCTCTTATTCACCAATACTGTCAACAAAGCCCTAGATACAGGTCACCCCACTTTAGTAATCCTATTGGATCTATCTAAGGCTTTTGACACAGTATCACATACTAAACTTCTGATCCAATTAACAAAACTTGGCAGTCCCCAAATCCCTCAAGTTACATCATACCTAAACAATAGACAACAATCTGTAAAGTGGCATAACATTCAATCTGATTATCTGTCAAACAACATAGAAGTCCCACAGGGTTCCATTCTAGGACCATTACTCTTCAATATCTTTATTAACAACCTCCACAAAGTCTCACAACTAGGTAAAATTATCCAATACACTGATGATTCAACAATAATCTCTACTTCAAACAATTTCTCTGACCACCTCACAGTTACTCAAAATGCTTTTACAGAGATTGAATCATGGCTTAACAATTCACAGCTGCTAATAAACACCAAAAAAAAAAAAAAAACTTCTACTATTCCCTTCAAGACAATCAAATATAGACTTCAAAATATTCTCTAAAGATGGAACTGAAATAGAAATAGTAAAAACTGCCAAACTACTAGGCATTACAATTGAAGACAAACTCACCTTTGAAACGCACATTCTTAATGCAATAAAGAAAACACACTTTAAACTTGGCAAACTTTATCGTTACAAACTCTACATGGCCAAACCCACCAAAACAAAACTGGCAAGTACATCCCTGCCCTACTTTATAGTAGTGCCATCTTTACTAACCTTCACTCATCCCTCAACAATAAACTTCAGTCTTGCTATTATAAAACAGCTAAATTCACCTCAGGAAAGCCTAACCCAAACTATCTCTGCTTTACCCAACTAATGCTAGCCCATAAACTAATTTATAAACCAAATACCTGCCCAGCACTCTCATCAATACTGCAAACTTATATTCCTACACATACCCTAAGATCCTCCAACAAATTGCTACTAAGTGTAAGCAAGCATAATAAAAGAGCTGAAGAATGCTTGTTCTCCCACAGCATTGCTAAACAATGGAACTGCTTACCCTCCCATACTACCCAAATAGACTGTACAAAGACATACAAAGTAGCATTAAAAATGTACTTCCTAAATAACCTCAAATGCCAATGCAACACAAACAAGCCACCATAAAGCTTGCACTACTTAATATTAACTCACTTCCATAGTTCAAAATAACTACTACTCTGACAGCAACACAGCTCTATTACCACTAGTTTCTGTTCGGTAAGAACTGCCATGTTTTCGTGCAATGCCAAAAAAAGAAACAACTCAAGTTTTGTACTATATTACCAACTGTTGTCTAAGTTTTTGTAAGTTTTAATACCTACTGTTAAGTTTTATATGTCTGTGTATTCTACTTTTATAATTTTTGTTAACTTTTGCATAATCCACTTTTTAAAAAAATGTTGTCAAGTGTCTATATTTTGACTGTATTAATTGTGGAGCTTTTCTCTCCAGGACTCCACTGAAAATGGGTTCCTGACCCAGTGGACTTTCCCAGTCAACAAATGTCAATAAATAATAAATAAATGTGATGGTATGCATCCTGAAGATCTATTGAGCACATCCAGTTGTCCTTGCCCAGAATGGACTGACCTGTGACCATCCGGAATTTTGTGTGTCGAATCAACTTGTTCAGTACACTGAGAGCCAAAATTACTCTCCAGTCTCTCCTATATGAGTAAGTTCTGGATTCTATTTGATCTGCTGGGACCCCTTGGATGACTCTTTTTTTTCTAACAGCTTTTGGATTTCTAGTGCTGTTGCTTTCCTCTGACTGGGTGGAACATTGGGAATTTTTCTTGATAATGGGGGAGGTAGGGAAAAGGGAATTCTATAACCTCTGGAAATAATTGTCTGCACCGAACTGTCTTTGATTATATTTAGCCAGCTCTCTGCTGCAGAGATAAGTGACCCCAGCCTGCCTTCAGAGGTAGGAAATCAGGTCTTCATTCAGGAGCACTGAAAGGGACTGTCAGAAAAAGAATCTCTAGACCCCCAGTTTTGTGGGCCTCCTCTACCACAGGGGTATTGTCTTCCATTATCTCTCCCCCCTTTGCCTCTGGGGGAACTACCTCCACATGTGTACTGGAAAGGACCCTGAGATTTTCTGAACCACGTTTTTCTACCTCCCCTTTGATTCCTGGAAAAGGTCCTTAAAGGGGGTCAAAAAATGCATGCTCACTGCTATAAGGGTCTTTCCATCTTTCTCATACCTGGAGAGTGTTCCCTTTACTGTGGGGCCAAATGAAGTGTTGTCAAAGGGGGCAATGACGAACGATGACTTGAAGTGCTCAGAAAAATCACACAGGCACATCCAGGCATGCCTCCTGATGGAAATTCCTGTACCCGCAGCCCTTGAGGCACCTTCTTCAGCATGCAAAATAAGCCTTAAGATCGAATCAGATATAGCCTGTAAGGTAGCCAACTGAGAGACCACTGAAGACTAAACCTCAGCAGTTTTGGTTCCATAAATCTCTTTGAAGCTTCATAAATTGTACTAACTAGATCAGTGATCTGAGTGCAAAAGTCGCTGAAGCATAAACTCACTTCCCAAATCTATCTATCGTCCTAGGGGGATGGACAGTGGAACACTCTTCTGCAAATTCTGTTTTAGTAGCTGCCACCACAACCACAGCATCAACTAGCACCCCTTTACTACAGTATTCCTTGCCTACTGGTGGAGCCATAATCAGATCTGGTCTCTTGGGGACTGGCTCAATCATATCAGGTTCCTACCATGTCCACCTAGAAATCAATTCAATGAGTTCATCAGTGGGCAGATTAACACAGGAGGTAGACAAGCCAGTCCCAAAGGCTTCCAGAAATACCAATTCCTCTGGAAAAGGGTCTTGGGAAGACCAGCCACCCTTCTGCTAAAGGGTCTCAAGAATGTCTTCAAATGAGATGACACTGGGTGGTGATTTTGGGGACCCCCTTCTTCATCAAAATCAGTATCCTCAGTGACTAACTCTTGAGGAGAGGCCAAGGGTCTCCTTTTGTGCTTTCTCTTCCTAGGGTCTTCCTTGGTGGGGTGATCCGGTGAAGTATCAGAAGAGATTAAAATACCCTGCTGGACCATTTTCAGACAATTTTCTAGTTAAGAGAGAATAGTTAAAGTACGTTTTCTCTCTCTCTCTCTCTCTCTCTCTCTCTCTCTCTTTTTTTTTACTAAACAGAAAGGTAAGGGAAAAGGAAAATACCAGCAATGGTATTGAAAAACTACAAAAACATGTGGATAAAGAGAAAATACCAACAATGCTAAGTACAGAAATTACACCACATGTAAAAAAGGGTAAAGGGAAAGAATTAGGCCTACCAATGATGGTAGAAAAGTTTAAGAAAAAGAACAGAATAAACTACTTAAGATGAAAAATAAAGATTAAAGATTTAAAAAGTAGTTGTTTGAAGAAGTTTTTAGAAAGGAAATATGAAAAATTGACTTGTCTCCCACTGAAGACTTGAGAGCTAAAGGCAACCACAGCTAAACTTTAAAGCAGCAAATGAGACCGAAGAGATGTTAGGGGTGGTGCATTTTGGGTTGGGAAGGAGCTCAATAGTTTGTTGGAGGCCACGAGCTACTATAATGGCTGAGTCGGATCTGAGAATTGGATCCGATCTCATTAGTTGAGGAAGAATGAAAACTGACAACATCAGATCCAGCATTATGGTCAAGTACATTGGTTCTGCATCTGATGTCATCCTGTCTGTTCACTTCAGCTAGTGGGTCAGAATCCCAAAATATTTTTCTGTGTGAAATCAAGACAGCATACCTTTATGGATGGGAGTTCCAACGCAAGATCTAGATCTGGAAATAATGTCCAACTTGTAATGTTTGGAAAAGATGCAATGTAGACCAAGTTGCTATTGCTGCATAAATGTCATCTACTGAGGAATTTCTAAAGAAGGTGGTAGATACTTCTGAAGAAACGGAGAAGTGTGCTTTTGGTTTCATTGTTAAGGACTTGCTCTTTGTTTGGTGGGCAAATTTAATGCAGTCTGAAAGCCAGCTGGACAGAGTTGTTTTAAATACCTTACATCTTAGTCTAGAGGGTGCAACTGTGAATTTTTTTCTTGATATATTTTGTACAATGCAGAAAGAATCATAATTATCTATGAATGTCCAAAATGTGAAACAGGAATCCTCCTTTTTTTTGGAATAGTTAGGAGAGAAGACTGGAGAGTAACTAGATTGGTTGAGCTGGACTGCAAAGCAACAATGTGGATGAAAGCTCAGTTCTTGGTGAAAATCTATCTTTATGGAAGAACAGGTAAGAGGGCAAAGATGCTAGTACATGTAGCTCTGACATTCTACTAGCTGAGGCGAGTGGACAGAGCAGTGGTGCAGTGGTAGCGTCGTCACCTCACAGCAAGAGGTTCACCAGTTCAATTCTTGGCTGGGGTGCCTTCTGTGTGTGGAGTTTGCATGTCCTCCCTGTGTTCATGTGGATTTCCTCCGGGTGCTCCGGTTACCTCCCACATTACAAATACATGCATCTGGAGTATTCCTTCCCAGGCCTCTGCTGAAAATTGGCTTCATTCCAAGTCGGACTTTCCCTGTTAACAAATGATATATAGATAAATAAATAAAAGGTCTTCCATGAGAGTGATTTCAACTTGACAGAGAAACTTGTTTAAAGGGGGAAGTGTCTAATAAGCCATTCAGGTCCCACAGAAGTATGGGGTCTATAAGGAAGGTCCCTTTTAGGAAGGTTTTACTAATTTTGAGCTGTGAGAGAAGAAATAAAAAGCTTGTATAACTCTACAGTGATTGCTGAATAATGAGCCCACATCAAAGAAGAAGGAATTACAAAACTAAGGGAATGGGGAAGAGAAGGGGTCCAGAATTTTGTTACAAACCCAAATGGAAAAAACATTTCCACTTGCTGTTGCAGATTTTATGGGTGGATTTCTTCTGAGAAGCCAAAATAATCTGAACTACTCTGTTAGAAAGGGCAGGACCAGAGGCCATTACTAGAACTGGAGAAACTATGCAATTAATTTAAGGGAGTAAATATCTGCGTGAGGCTTGTTGGAGGGGTGTGGTAGAAGATCCACTTGTGGATCCAGAAGCAATCGCTGTTTCTTGAGTTGAGGTCATAGTGAAAGGAACAATACTTGCTTGAATCAAAAGTGATACAAGAATAACAAATTCCTTGCACAGAGAGGCTTTCTGCAGGAAATATGAAATCAGAAGAAGAGGGGAAAGGCATAGAAAAGTCCAGAAGGCCACTGACACATCACAACATCCCACAGTGACTGACCCTGGGGAGGAATGAGGGTATAGGGACTGGTGAATTTGGTGTTGGATGGGGAAACAAAGAGATCACAGTAAGGCTGCCCCAACAGCAAAAATGTTTGTTTTGCTAATACTGGAGTGACAGACCACTTGTGAGGCATTAGAATAGATCTGTTAAGCCTGTCTGCAATGCAGTTTACCCATTCTATGATATGCAGTGCTAGTAGAATGCAATGTAAAGACATTGTCCACTGTTACACTATCATGGTTTCTCTGTACAGAGGACAAGATCTGATCCCTTACTGCTTTATGATGCACCAGGCCACTGATATGTTGTCTGAGGTAACTGTGATCACGTCAAGAGGAAGACCGTGCTGAAGGGCCAGCAGCAGTAGGACTGCTCTCATCTCTAGTATGCTGATGTGAAAGTTGGCCTCTACCTCAGTCCATGTCCCTTAAACCATTCTCCCCTCAAAATGCCTCTGCACACTAGAGAGGAGATGTAAGTGGTAATCACACCCCTGAGAATAGGAAGGGTCTTCCTCATGGGACAGTAGGAGACCACAGTCACCATCTTAGATAATTCCTGCAAACTGAAGCAAGATGAATTGGATTACCCATGACATCTGACAGAAGAGACCATTGTACACTGAGAATCCACTGCAGGATCTCATGTAAAGTCATAGTCATACAAGAGGAACAAGGAGGATGGAAGCTGCCATTAGTCTGAGAACACTGAGTACATGAGATACTGGGGGAGAGTGGTGAGATAATAGAATGGCTATTATTGTCCTTAGGGGCAGATGCCTTTCTTCTAGCAACTTGCCTACACAGGACCTTGTGTCCAGTTGGCAACCTATGAAGACCAATGTCTGGGATAGCTGTAGTTAAAACTTTTCCATATTTATGGTGGGGGTGTCATTAAGGTGACTGAATTATTTAATCATCGCACAGAAAAAATCCAGCACAGGTGATCAAACGTATTGGCTTGTCTTCAGTGTGAGATCATGAATAGTAGGGTTTGGGGAGTTTGCCCTTTCACCACTGAAGAGCAACGTCAGAGTTAGTACATGTAATTAGCAGGAGTGTAGAAGGTGCAAGGCCCCTCCTGCAAAAAAACTTTTTTTTTTTTTTTTTTTTTTTTTTTGATGATGTGAAGATAAGAGTTTTCTTGATCTTCTGAAGTTCAGTGTTTTGAGCGTATAATGTAGTGACATTCACTCTTATGGAGATACCCAAGGATGGCACAACTGAAACAAGTAATCTCTGACAGACAGAAAGGTCTCACTTGTTGCAGCAGCTAGGAGACAATTATCCAGATAAGGGAATATGCAAATTTCCTTGAGTCAAAGATGAGCTGCAACTGCTGCCATGCACTTGAACACCAAAGGACAGCTGTGATGAAACTGAAAGACAAAATACAGAGGTTGTGACTGGTCCCTAGTCAGAAGTGTGCATGCCTCCTGGACTCACTGAGGATTTTTATGAGCATGTAAATGTCCTCAAGTTCTATGGAACACACTCAGTCATTTACCTGTAAACAAGGTAATTTATTTGTACTGTGACCATCAGGAAGTAGGATTTTTTTATGTACTGATTTAGGCCGCTGAGATCTAGGACTGGTCTGAGACCCTTAGTTTTCTTTAGCACTAAAAAGAATCTGAAAACAAAATAAATCCTCCATCCTCTCTGGTCTAGTCACACCTCTTGGGTATCTCTTGTTTTTGCCAAGAAAAATGGATTTCTCTTTTCACTGCTTTTCTTTGGTGGGGTGGAAAATCTGGAATAGGCAGGGATTGTAGATCTGGTGAATGAAAATGGGACAATGCAGCCACATTTGTCTTGCATGATGGCAACACATGCATTTGAGTGAAGAGATAACCAGCTCTCAAATGCCTCCAGAGGGGAGAAATTGGACAAAACTTCAGGGACACTGAGGTTGGTTCCCACGGAAAGGACCCTTGAATCCCTGGTTCTCCTTACCCCCGCCACCTAATGTGGCATCCATTAAAGGGGCTTCTGTACTACATCTGCCATTTACTGAAGAGTAGTGAAGTGGTAGAAGTTGGGACTTCCTGAACCAGAATGACAAGGGGCCCTTCTGATTCATGTTGTAGAGGATCTTTGGAAGGTCTCAAACACATCTCCAAGGGCAAACAGTGTCTTCATTTCCTGCTCACTTTTCAATAGCTTTTCTTTGACTTTTGGTCCAAATAGCAAGGATCTGTCACAGGGGCATTAAAGAAAGATGCCTTCAAGTGGCCCACAAAATCACAGCAACAAAGCCAGGCATGGCATTTCATGGTTATACCTGCTCCTGGTGCTCTACTTCATCAGCTGCATTAGGGATCAGTCTCATGGACAGGTTAGAAATAGTGTACATTATAGCCACCAGGGACTCAAACTTGTTTTCTAGACTCGGATGAAGGCCAGCTTCAAAGTCCAGTGTATGGTTATGTCTCGCTGAAAGCATGTCATATCAGTAAGGCAGTTTAATGGCCTAAGGACACAAGCTTCCTTCCCCGTCCTGACTATTGATCATGAATCCGTATTGGTAGGATGTAGAGCAATACTGTCATCGGACAGCTGTCTCTTGGTGGCTGTTGCCACAACAGTGGAGTCCACCAAAGGGCATTGCTCCAGTGCTGCATATCCTTGGATGGAGTGAAGCAGTTTGTCTGGTTTATGTGCATTTGCTTCACTAAATCGAGATCTTGCCATTCCCTCCTCAAAACCAGGTTCATCATGTGGAAAGCAGGGATGGGGTCACCTAGGAGGCTGAGGGACAGACCTAAAGATTTCAAACAGCACTTTCTCATTTGGAAAAGTGGAGTCTGATGGCCAGGATCTCATCTGCTGCATCAATTCAAGAATCTCGACAAACTTGGCATCCTCATGAGGGGACTGTGGGGAACCATCCCCTTCATCCAAGTCAGCATCAGGTATGAGGGACTCCATCAGAGAGTCCGTGTGCCTTGTTAGGGAGTGAATGTGCCTCCTTTTGCACATTTATTTTATGGGTTGCTCTGGGTGGAAGTCATCCAAATCACCAGATGACTCTTTTGGGACCTCCTTATGAGACATGATAAAGTCCTCAGGTGTGCTTTGTCCTTAGGAAGGATGATGAAAGATGAACAAACAGACTGAAGAGTGCCTCTTTAGGAGACAGGATAATGCCCTTAGCGTACTCTGTCCTGCACTGGAGGGTGCCAAGGGGTGGAGTCAGGATTAAAGGGCCATCTGCAGCCTTTCTAGTAGTGGAGACAATCATCCTGACAATAATGTTGAAAGCTGACCCCACGTTAGTTGACAGAGAGACCTCTGAGCCAGTGCCCTATTGGTTATTATTGAAGTGAACTTCAATAATACAGAGGAAAGCAGCACTGACACCCATTAACTGGATGTCTCTGACATCAAGATTGGAGCCAATACCTCAAAGAGTGAGAACCCCAACACCAAAAAAGGAGCCAAATGAGTCAGAGCCAAAGACAGTGCTGAGGACTCAAAGCCGAGACTCCAGTGACTCCTTCAGTCTCTGATGTGAGTGAATCAGATGAACAGTGCTTGGTACCAAGGAATCCAAGACAGTCAGAAACAAACTGAGAGTTTCTAAAAGAGACAACAGTATCGATATCACTTATACTGAAACATGGGCCAGGGAAGGAGCATGTGGAAGGGATAGTGGACCAGCCCAATCCACCCTAGAAATCTAGGCAGATGTGATGGCACCCATATCAATCTGTGCCTTCAGAAAGGCCATCATCATCATCCTGTCCCAATCTAGCTCTAAGGCACTCTAGGGGACTGTTATGAATGCTGTAATTTGCAGGGGTGGTCATCTTCCCAAAGGGTATAATTATGATTTTTTTTTTGCATTCAGTTTTAGGCCATGGTTCTGGCATTAGTAATTTGTCTGTGTCAGATCTTCCTGGAGGACATCTACATCTTTGGGGGATTCAGTGACTTCATCAGCAAATGTGGTCAGCCAAATGCCCTCTATATTTGCCTTGACTTCAGAGAAGTATATTCCAAACAGAAAAAGTACCAGTACCAAGCCTGTGAGACATTACTAGTAACAGGCCTGTTGGTGGAGGTGGATTCCCCCACTCTAACTTCATGTGTCCTGTCTGTGAGCCATTTGACTTTCCACTGGCTGAAGCAGGGATTTATGCCTATATTTGTGAGTTTGCATATAATACTCCAGTTAGGTATTATGTAAAATGCTCTTGCCAGGTCAAGGTAGGCAGTATGTTTTGCCCTCGTCCATGGGTCTAGTGACCTTCTCAAAGAAGTCCACTAAGTTTAGTAGGCAGGACCTGCCCTTGAAGAGACCAAATTGTGATGGGTCTAGTGTGTAAAGATTTCCTTTGTCTTTGTTTATCACTTCCATGATAATTATTTCCATGGTCTTGCATATAACACTATTGAAACTTAAGGGGTCTGTAGCTCCCTGGGTCTGTCAATGGTCCACTATTGTGCCGGGAGATGTCCATTACAGTCCACCATTCCCTAGGATTGAAGCCTGTCTGGAGCCTGTGGATGAACAGAGATTATAGTGGGCCTGACAGGTCATTATTCAAGCTATTTAGGAGGCATCCTGGGATATTATCATAGAGCAGTGATGCAGTGTTTTTAGCTCTGAAGAGTGGCATGAGGACCTGTTCTTTAGTGATAGCTGGAGGAAAATGTAGAGAGTATTTCTTCATGGGAAGTGGGGATGATTGGCGAGGGCTGAAACTGGAGCTAAATTTATTGGCCAGCAAATTTATCATATCCCCTGGTTCAGTATAGGAAGTTTATTTTACTATTAACTTAACATACTTTTGGGTGCCCCCTTTAAGGTTTCAGACATAACTGAAAAATGCCTTATTCTTATCCTTAGCTTGGGCTGCTATTTTTGCCTTGAAGTTGGATTTGGTGGACTTGATTAGTCCCCTAACTTGCTTGCTGAGACTGATGAGGGATTTTTTTTTTTGGTTTTTTTTTGGGCATAGCCCCTTCATATTTTTAACAGGATTTTCTTTCTTTTGCTGTACAATCTATTTGTACTAGGGGTCCACCAAGTGGGATTTTTTGGAGTTTTTCCTAAGTTTATTTCAGTTTGGCATTGCTGTTTCTATGCAGTTATTTACATGCTTGTACAGAATTTACATAAATACTTCTGCATACGCCAATGTGTTCTCTGAGTCTGGGGTGGAGGGTGCTTGGAATTTAGCAATGCCATCTTTTAATAGGAGCTACTTAGCTTTGGAAAGTTCTTAAAGGTTCAAGGATTTACTGGGAGTTCAGACTTTATATTTATTTCAAGAGTGACCACTATGTGATCTGATCTAACCAGTATGGACATTACACAAGGTGGGGGTTTAATATTCCCTCATATTTGTGAGTACCACATCCAGGATATTTGCGCCTCTAGTAGGTATGCAGACTAGCTGTTCTGCAATGTTTGCATTGACAAAATCCAGGAATCTTTGAGCCTGTATGTCAGTGGCTGTATATGCATCCTATTTTATGGTGGGACATTTGAAATCACCCATAAATATGGCACTGGGCTGAATTGCAAGTAGCTCCAGTATATTCAAGTATGTGGTGTGGTAATACCAGGTCACAGACAGTGACCTTAGTTAACAAGGATATGAGACTGGACTTTACCTAAGGTTAGATGGACACAGAGAACCTCAAGCAAATCATATTATGAATTGTATTGAGATGTGGTTACTTTTTAAGTAGACTGATGCACCTCCACCTGTTGTCCCTTCTTGTGTGGTAGCTGGTCTAAATGTGTGGAAGGCACTATAGCCTTGTACTGCCAGGGTGCCATGTGTGGTTTTAAACCATGTCTCAGTAACTGCACAGATGCCAACACTCTCCACAGTTTATCCTTAATGCTTTCCTTTCACTACTGTTTTGGTACATTTACTTACACTACTATACATTCTTACAAATGTTCTGCAATTACAAAAATGTACAGTTGTATAAGTAAACTTATAAAAGCAGTAGATGTTGGAATTATTACTGCTGCAGTAGTATAGCTATGTGGGTAATATCCTCCAAAGATATAACAGCCAGCTAGCTTCCAAATCTTCAGGGCATCGTTCATGTATCTAAACCATTAGTCAGCTTGAGCTGAGCTGACTATAAAGACAGAGCTGGATGCCAAGCCCTTCAGAATTTTCATTACAACAGAGAGAGAGAGAGAGAGAGAGAGAGAGAAACAGACTGAGCCCTGAAAGGATAATGCTAGGAACAAAAAACAAGAAGTCTACACTGTGGCTAAAACAATGCAAAAAAAAAACAAAAACAAGGGGACTGAAGGGAGCAGTTACTGCAGCAGTGATCATTTGAGCATCTACTGTTATGGTAAGTTTACTTACACAACTGCATGACTCTTCATATTGGTCAGTGCTTGGGAAAAGTATGCACAGAGGACCCAGTTCCTGCTTCTAGAATATTTCTAGAATCCAACCCTTTCTAAAAAGGCATAAATGAAGCCAAGGCCCTAGCAGAGTGGGCCTTGACCCTGCCTGGAATAGTTTTGCCACTGTGGTGAATATAACAAAAGGTAATAGCCTTAGACAACTGTTTGGAAATAGTCTTTTTGATTCAGGCTGTCCCTCCTTCTTACCTTCAACAGGAAATGAACATTTGATCTGAAGATCAGAAAGATTTAGTTCTGTTTTGGTCTGAGTTGAGTTGTCTGTGAACATCCAAGGTATGACGTATCCTTTTCTCCCTTATGTTTAGGTTCATGAAAGAAAACGGGGACATGGAAAACTTGGATACCACTTTAGGCATAAAAAGAAGTTATGTACTCACCATAATGTTCTATCTGTGTTGTCCATTTTCATTCCTCCTCAACCTGTGGGTTCAGATCCAAACCTCAGATCCAACGCTGCTGCTTTTTTTATAGCTTAGGATCCAGTTCTCAAGCTCCTCCCCTACATAATGCCCCTGTCCTCCAAATTACCTCAGATCAAGTTTGTGACAGCTGTAAAATCAAATATATAAAAGTATGGCTTGAGAACTACTGCAAGATAGAGAGCAGATAGAACCAGGTGCTCAAAAGGAACAGTGGTTCCAAGAACACCTCTGCAAATCTTCCCAAAAGGGACAGGGACATGGAGGGGAGGGAAGGTTGAGGAGGAATTTAAATGGACAACACAACTGGAATGCTATGGTGAGTACATAAGTTCTTTATCTGATGTTGTCATTTTCATTCATTCCTCAACCAGTGGGACAGAGTCTCCAGCTACAGTGACCCCAGCTGGCCCTTATGGAAGGATATTCCGAAGCACTGCAGAGCCAAAAGTAGCCCTAACTCTAGGCACAATATCTAACTTGTAATGTGTGACAAACGTCTGGGAGTTTGACCAAGTAGCAGCTGCACAAATGTCCTCTATCAGAACTCTGGACTAGAAGGCTTGAGATGTAGACACAGATCTAGTAGAATGAGCTTTAACATGACCAGGTAAAGGTATTACGTTAGCCAAATAAACATGAGAAATGCAATGTGTGATTCCCTTTCTAATATTGGAAAAGAAGACAAAAAGCTGATCAGTTTTTCTGACAGATTTTGTTCTGTCCAAATAAAAATGCAACAGTCTATGAACGTCTAGCAAGTAAAGCGTGTATTCACTCCTGTTCTGAAAATTGGGGAAGAAATTTGGCAGGTTAATGACCTGACTGATACTGTTTTCAGAAGCAACTTTAGGCAAAATGGAAGGATTAGTAAGCAAGGTCACTCTATCTTTATGAAAAATCAAGTAGAGTGGTTTGACTGATAAAGCTTGTAATTCAGATACCCTTTTAGCAGACTTGATGGCCAATAAAATGGCTGTTTTCCAGGACAGAAATTTCAAGTTTATCTTGGCTGAAGGGTCAAAAGGAGGTAGGACAAGAACTTGTAACATCAAGGGTATGTCCCAAAGCAGTGGGGTCCTTTATAGGCAGTCTAAGCAAAAAGGTACTCCTGAGAAAAGTCTTACACAGTTTAGATGAAGCCAGAGATGAATTGTACGCATTGTAATAATTTGAGATGGTTGCTAGTTGCACCTTAGTAGTAGAAAAACTTACCCGACCTTGGGAAATTGAAGCAAGAAAATCCAAAACTGCAGGAAAAGGAGCTGTAAAAGGATCCAAATGCTTTTGGTGAGCCCATATAGAAAATCTCTTTCATTTACTTATAAATCTTTCCCATTAAAGCCTTTATGTGAGGATATTAAAATCTTTTGAACCGGTGCTGAAAGCCTGGTATCTCTATCCATCACTGGAATTGGAGAAATCATGCAGTCAATTTCAGTCCTGGAAGATCTGGGTGAACCTGCCCTGATGGGTGGGACAGAAGATCTGAATGTGGTTCCAGTGTCCACTGAAGGAGTACTAAGTGAGGCCAAAAGAAGGGAAACCAAATCTGTTGAGGTCAGAAGACAGCAATGAAGATCACTTTGCTCTTCAACCTCTGAGCTTTCTGAAGAAATTTGGGTATGAGGGGTAGGGAAGGGTAGGCAAAAGACCGAACAGCCAAACATGGAACACAGCATCTCTCGGAGACTGTCCCAGAAGGGGGAGCAAGACAAAGAACATGCTGCAATTGATGCTGAGGGGCAAAGCAAAGAAATCGCAGCAAGGTCAACCCCATTTGTGGAAGATCGTGTTTGCCACTGATTAAATTAGAGACTACTCATGAGGCATCATAATAACTCTGCTCAGCATGTCTGTCAGAATGCTGGATTCCCCCCATAATGTGCGTTGCAATCAGAAAGTGGTTGGAGGAGGTTGCCCATTGCCAAGCCCTCACTGCTTCTTGACATAGGGGGTAAGATGTGGTTTCCCCCCCTGTTTGTTGAGTGTATCTCAGCAATAGTAGGCTCTGAAATGTTGCAACACTAGAAGCACCGCTCTCATCTCTAGGACATTGATATGTAAATTGGTCTCTTGTGTAGACCATGTGCCTTGGACCGTATGACCCAGGTAATGCTCCCCCACTCCAACTGGGAAGGGTCCGTCGTCAACATGCCGTTGGGGGGGGGGGTTGAAGAACAAAAGTTTGTACTTTCTCAACTTCTTCTTTGTGTAGACACCACAGAAGTGACTCTCTGCACACTCGGGACAACACAATTCAGCGGGTAAAAGTATAAAGACCACTGTACTGCCAGAGTCCATTGAAGTACTCATGTGTAAGCATGCTGTTGGAATCAAGGTTATTATAGCAGCCACTGAACCTAAAGTTCTGAGGACTAGGCTTGCTGGGGATGTTAGAATGGCTAGAATTTCTCTGATGTGTGATCTTAAAAGTGTAAATCCTGTTTGGTGTCAGGTAGGCTAGACAACTGGGTGTATCCAGATGAGCTCCTATAAAGTCTATCAACTCTATGGGTTCTAACTGATATTTCTGAATGTTGATTGTGATGCCCAAGGTAGGGGCTAACTGCAGTAGATAGTCCCTGGCTTCTAATAGTAGATGCCTGGTTGGTGTGGTCAAGAGCCAGTTGTCTAGATAAGGAAACACACTGAATCCATGCAGTTTCAAGTGAGCTGCTGCTACTACCACCATGCATTTGGTAAACACTCTGGGGGCTGTGGTGAGACCAAATGACAGTATTCTGAACTGATAATGACTGGCCCCCAGCTGGAAGTGGAGAAACTTTCTGGAGCACCTGTTTATTTTGATATGATAGTACACGTCCTGAAGGTTAATGGAGCACATCCAGTCCTCCTGTTGTAACAGAGGTAGAATGGACTGAACCATGACCATCCGGAACTTCACACTGTCTACTGATTTGTTTAGTAGGGTTAGGTCCAAGATTGGCCTTAGGTCGCCTATAAAGAACCTTGAGTAAATTCTGGATCCAACTTGGTCTGATGGTACCTCCTGGATGACTCTTTTTTTCCAGCAGCTTTGCAATTTATAATGCTGCATCCTCCTTCTGATTGGGTGGAACATCAGGAAGAGTTTTCTTTGACTCTGGATTCTGGAAAAATGGAATGGAATATCCTTTGGATATGAACCTTTGCACCCAACAATCATTTTGTTGGCTAACCAGGCTTCAGGGTATAAGGATAAGTGTCCCTGTCTCTACAGAGGGACAGTCGGGCAACCTCTCAGGAGCCCTGAAAGGACCTGTCTGAGAAGGAGTCTTATGATCCTTGATTTTGTAGAACCCCATTGCCGTGAGGGCAGTGTCTAGGTTAATAGGTATTTCCTCCTCTGCCTCTGGGGAAAAATCTCCCTGTGATTCCTGAAAAGGACCTTAAGATTTTTTGAACCACAATTTCTTTGTGGGGTAGGAAAACAAATTCTGATGGTAGACAAGGTCTTTCTGTCTTTTTCACTACGAGAGAGTTTCTCTTTAACAGTGGGGCCAAACAACGAAGATTCATCAAAAGGAGCATTGATGAAGGACGCCATGAAAGGTTCCACAAAGTCACAGAGCCGTAACCAGGCATGATGCCTTACAGCAATGCCTGAACCAATGCCCATGAGGTACCCTCTGCAGCATGCGAGATTAGCCACATGGACACACTAGAGAAAGACTGTAGATTGGCCACCCTGGAAGAAAAGGTTTTCAGCTCCTCTGCAGACATGGGCCCTGGGGCAGAGCTACAGAGTTTCTTAATTAAGTCCTTCTGTAGTCTGTTGAAGTGTGCCAGGTAATTCAGCGATTGCAATGCGAAAGTTGCTGAAGCATACACCCACTTCCCAAATCTGTCCAAAGCCCTAGACTCCTTGTTAGGGGGATGGACAGAGAAGCTCTGTTCAGCCAGCTCCTTTTTAGTGTCTACCGCAACAACCATGGCATCTACTGGGGAACCTTTGGTCCAGTGCTGTCTATAGGAAGGGATACTAACAATCTTCTCATCTCTCTTTGGAATGGGAGCCACAGTGTCCAGTCATGATGTAGATGGGCCAAAACCGAAGGCCTCCAAAAACACAGACTCCTCTGAGGAAGGGCTTTGGGTAGACCAAACACCTCTCTGGTGCAACTGCAAGACTTCAAGGATGTCTCCAAAGGAGACATCATCTAGTGGAGATTTTGGGGACCCATCTCTTCCATCAAAGTCCATGTCTTCTGTCAGTGATTCCTGAGGGGAATCCAAGTGCCTTCTCTTGTACAGTTTCTTTTGAGATACTTGCTTGGTGGGATGTTCCGGGGAGGTGTCAGAAGAGACAGGGAGCGGCTCGGAGGCTCTTAGGATCTGGCTGCCCCTGAGGTACAGGATGACCAGGCTCAGGCAGAGGAGTGGGATCCAAAGGAGGTAGAGTCAAAGTAATTCCCGCCTGGTAGAAAATCCTCTCCACCACTTTGAAAGCAGAAGGACCCGGAGAAGACAAAAGCAATCTCTCCTGAACCAAGGTTCTAGGAGCAGACAACTCCAAGCCCTCACTGATCTCCTGCCTTGAAGGAGGAGTTGGAGCCGAGGTGTCATGCTCTTGAGTTTGTAGAATGGTAAAGAAGGCTACAAAAAAGAGCTAGAAAATAAAAATAAAGTTTGATTTAAATCACTCGTGACCGACGAGGTGCTATGAGAGAGAGAAAATCACATCTTGCTAGAAGCTCAGCAAATGAGATCTGAGGTAATCTGGAGGACAGGGGCATTATGGGTAGTGGAGGAGCTTGAGAATTGGATCATAAGCTATAAAAAACCCAGCTATGTCGTATATCCGATGTTCAAATTTGAAGCCACGGGTTGAGAAACAAATGAAAATGACAACTTCAGATCAAAATGATTAGTTCTTAGAGAAACTCTGTCCCTGTGGAAAATGAGGTTGAATCAACTCATCTTAAGAGCTTTTCACTCGAAGTTCCTTCTTACAGAGGTCAGAGCAATCAGTAAAGCTGTTTTCCATGTTAACAACCTAAAGTCAGCCAGGTTATCTGCTTCAAATGGAGCAAGTGTTAACTTTCACTACACAAAATTAAGATCCCAGGGAAGGGCCACCACTTTTCTAAGAGGCCTCTTATGCAAGACCCGTTTCAAAAACATTTTAACATTACAGGGCACTAAAAAAGAAGAATCCATGGGCAGACATGCTGAAATGGACGATAAATGAACCTTGATGGAGGAGTAAGAAAGGCCATAGGATACTAATTCACACAAATATTGCAAAACCAGAGAACAACTAGACCTGAATGGGTGATGATTAGGTTGCTTGCAACAACTAGAAAGCCTTTTTCATTTGCTGATGAATGATTTTGTAGTAGCGGACTTTCTTGTCTTCATTAGTACTCGCTGCATGTCCTCAGTAAACAGGTGCCTAAAGGGAAATAAGACCTTATTATCCAGGCAGTCAACTGAAGTTAATTGGGGTCAGGGTGTATCAAATACCCTTGATTGTGTGCAAGTAGATCCAGACTGCGAGGAATCTTGTGGTAATTACTCTAGCCATTTCCAAAAGAAGGGAGAACTTCTGAATCTTCAGAAATACCCTGGATATCAGTGGTAAGGGTGGAAAAGCATACAGCAACATTCCTGTCCAAGGAAAAGAAAAGGTGTTTGGCTTTTAGGCCTTCTTGCATGGAGTTTTAGAGCATACCTTTGCCATCTAATTGTTCAGACAAGAGGCAAAATGGTCTACTTGAGGAACTCCCTACAGAAGAATCAAATCTTGCAAGACCCCCTGATCTAGTTTCCATTTGTGAGGGTCTGCCCTGGTCCTCCTCAGTTTGCCTGCTACACAGTTTTCTACTGACAAAATGTAGGATGCCTGTACAGTGAGACTGTGCTATGAAGCTATATCCTAAGCTGACACAGCTAGTCTGCAGATGAAGAATGATCTGGTTCTCCCTTGCCTGCTGATGAACCACATGACTGTGGTATTGTTTGTAAAACCTTGTATAGGTCCTGGAGACAAAACATGATTCAGAAAGATGAGTGCCTTGATCAGAGCAAGCATGTCTTTCATATTTATGTGTTTGCATCTGTTCTTGGTTAATAACACACTTTGCATGTTTACCCCTTCTGAAACTGCTCCCCAAGCAAAGTTTGAGGCTTCTATTATAACAGACTGCCTTGGAACAGGGAGGGAGAAGGGGAGACCTGGATTTAAGGATATTTGTTGTTTCCAACAAATTATTTCCCTTCTGGCAAACCCCAGCACTGGGATTTGAAACGACCAAGGATATTGGTACTGGGACCAAACTGACTTCAGATATTACTGTATCTTTCTCATGTTGAGTCTCACCAGGGGTATCATGAGACCCAAACTCCTGAGGTATTCCCTCGCAGTGACCAAAATCTTGAGTGGAAAACCTTAAAGAAAGATTTAGATGTCAACCTATTTTTCCTGTGGAAGAAAAGCTCTTTAAACTGAGGTGTCCAGCTGACACCCCAGGCTAGGAAACTTGAATGAGAAAGAATAGGCAACAGGATGTGAATTAAGAGCACTTTCAGCTTGGGCACCATCATTAACAGGTTTAGGAAAAAAGAACTTGTCTCTAAGCATTTTCTTTCTTTATTTTGACACTAAAACATTCTCACATAAAAAAACTCTTCCCACCTGACAGATAGGAAAATAAGTTATGTACTCATCATAAAGCTCTATCTGTGCTGTCAGTTTTCATTCTTCCACAATAGTTGGGCTCAGATCCAACTTAGTGGCTTTTTACAGCTCGTGGATACTGCAAACTCTCAAGCTCCTCCCTTACCCATAATACTCTAGTTCTCCTCCACACCTCATCTTGTTAGCTGCCCTTTATTGCTAAATAACAACGTAAGAAATAATGGTTATATGAGAAACCACTATCTGGAGTTCAGAAACAGGCACTTTGGTTCTGAAAGTACCTTCTCATTCTTCCAGAAGTCATAGAAAAGGTAGGTGGTTGGAGGGAAGGGAGTTAAGAAAGAATGAAAATGGACAATGCAGATGAAACATTATAGTGTGTACATAACTTCTTTATCTGATGTTGTCAATTTTCATTAATTTCTCAACGTGGGACAGAGTCCCCAGCTACCTGAATCCCGGGTGACTCTAAGAAAAGATATTTCTGAGTACTGTTGAGCCGAAGGCTGCTCTTCCCCTAGAGACTAGATCAACTCTGTAATGAGTAATAAAAATATGAGGGAACTGGTCCATTTAGCTGCAGCACAAATATCGTTCATGGACGATCTGGACAGAAATACTGAAGAGGTTGCCATGGACCTGGTTGAATAATCCCTCAAGGTTTTTGGCAAAGATAAACCCAATTTGTTGTAGACAAAGGAAATGCAATCAGTTAGCCACTTAGCTAAAGTTACTTTGGTAACTGGTTTCCTAATCCTGAGTCTCAAAAAAAGACAAATAATTTATCTAATTTTCTGAAGTTTTCAGTTCTACGCAGATAGAAACTTAATTGTCTGTGAAAGTCCAACAAGTGTAAAATGTACTTCCTTTTGTTCAAGAAATTTAGAAAGAAAACTGGGAGACTGATAGACTGATTAATGTTGGATCCTGACACCACCTTAGGAACAAAGGATGTACTGGTTTGTAAGGACACCCTATCTTTATGAAAAATTAAGATAAGGGGATTTAGATGATAAGGCTGAAGTTCTGAAACTCTTCTAGCTGATGTTATCACTACCAAAAATATAGTCTTCCAAGTTAAAAACTTTAATTCACACCTTGCAGCTGGTTCAAATGGTGATTGAATCAGGTTTTGTAACACTAAACTCAAATCCCATGGTGGAGTAGGCTCTTTAAAAGGGGGGGGGGGGTCTCTGTTAAACGGTTCCTTTTATAAATGCCTTACAAAGTCATGAGGAAACTAAGGTAGGACTGTCAACTCCTATATGAAAATTAGAAATTGCAGCTAATTGTACTTTTAACTGTTGAAGAAATAGCCCCTTCAATAAAAATAGTAGCCAAAAATTCAAGAATATTGGATACTGGCACTGAAAAAGGGTTAATGTCAGCTGTACCCAAAAACAAATCTTTTCCATTTATTTTTGTAAATCTTCCTAACTGAAGCTTGGTGGGAAGACAAAAAAATGTGATGGACAGGCGAGGAGAGACTGGGTTTTCTAGCTATCAGTGGAAATGGAGAAACCATGTGGTCAACAGACCCAAAATGTCCTGGTGAATCATATCTGTCCAGTGAGAAAGAAGGTCTGGAATTGGATCCAGGATCCAAGGAGACTGAATGAGATGTCACCAAAGGAAGGGGAACCAAATCTGACAAGCTCAATAAGGGGCAATGAAGATGATTGTGCTCTTCAATCAAGATGCTTTCTGAAGAAACGGGATTTAGAGGAGTTGGAGGGAATGCACCAGAGGAGACTGGGGCAGGCCAATCATGAAGGACAGCATCTCTTGGTGACTCTGCCGGCGGGGGGATCAGGGCAAAGAACCTGCAGCACTTGTTGCTGAGGGGAGATGCAAAGAGGTCACAGTATGGCTGGCCCCATTGGCAGAATATCTTATCTGCAATTTTCTTGTTGAGAGACCAGTCATGATCCAATAAGATGGACATGCTCAGCTTGTTTGCTATCACATTGGATTTCCCCAGAATGTGCATTGCTATCAAAAATTGATGGGATGAGATTGCCCATTGCCACACTCTCAGAACTTCTTGACATAAGAGGTAAGGTCTGGTCCCTCCTTGTTTGTTGATATACCAGACTCAACAGTTATTGTTCCTGAGAGGGATTTGGAGAGTTCTTTAATTAAATCCCTCTGAAGTCTGGTGAAGTGTGCCAAATAATTCAGTGACCTAAGTGCAAAAGTCGCTGAAGCATAAATCTGCTTCCCAAATCTCAGATACAACGGCTCCGAAAATGAAGGATGGATTGGAAAAGGAGCCAAGATGGGTGGAGTAATACTGCAACATTAAAAGAACTGCTCTCATTTCTAGGACATTGATATGCATGTTGGCCTTTTCCGGGGACCAGGTGCCTTGGACCATCTTTCGCAAGCAGTGCACCCCCCCCCCCCAATTTGGGATGCATCTGTGGTCACTATGGCCTTGAGCTGAGGAAGTATGAAAGGGTGGACTTGTAAAATCTGTTCTGAGCAAATCCCCACCTGAGGTACCTTTTGCATGCCTGAGTTACTTTGATCTGGATGAACAAAGACTGGTACAGAATGGACCCCTGAGTAGAGAGGGTCCATTGAAGAATTCTTATATAGTATCTTGCCAATGGAACCAGAATTATGGCAGCAGACACTGACCCTAAAGCCTGTAGCATCAGTTGGGCTTACAGTGAGGTATTTTGAATTATCTTTTTGACTTGAAATCAAATAGTTTGTGTCCTTCTCAGGGGAAGGGAGGCTGTCACTGATACAGTACTGAAAAAGGGTCCTACAAAAATTCTAGCGCTTGAGTTGGTTCTAGCTGAGATTTGTTAAGACTGATGTTAACACCTAAGTGACAGCACAACTGGAGTACACAATCTCTTGCTATGATCAATGAATGCTTGATTGGACCAATTATGAGCCAATAAGGAAACACTCAGAATCCATGCAGTCTCAAGTGAGTTGCTACACTTGCAACGCATTTGTTGAGCACCCTGGGGGCTGTGGTGCGGCCAAAGGGCAGAGCTCTGAACTGGTAATGACCGTCTCCCAGCTAGAAACACAGATATATGTGGGATTGCCGGTTCATTTTTATATGATAGTATGCAAGATCTACTGAGAACATCCAGTTGTCCTGATGCAGAAATGATGAAATGGACTGAAGAGTGACCATCTGGAACTTTGTGTACTGAACTGATTTGTTCAGAATGTTAAGATCCAAAACTGGTCTCCAGTTCCCTGTTTTCTTTGACGCTAAAATAAACCTTGAGTAGGTTCCGGATTCTCTCTGGTCTGGGGGGACCTCTTGGATTACTCTTTTTCCTAGCAGCTTTTTTATTTCTTGTGCTTTTACTTCCCTCTGACTGGGAGGAACAATGGGAAAATTGTTTAATCTTAATGGGGGAAAGGGCAGGAAAAGGGTATTATATAACCTCTGGAAATAATCCTCTGCACTCGGGTATCTGCTCTGATGTCTAGCCAGGCTCTCTGGTGTAGGGATAAGCAACCCCCAACTGCATCCAACGGTGGGTAATTGGGCCTCCTTGCAGAAGCGCTGGTAGGATGTGTCAGAGAATAAATCCCACGATCCTTGATTGATTCTGGGGCCTCCTCTGTCATGTGGGTTGCATCTTCCATTTGGACCCCCCCCCCTCTGCCCCTGGGAGAACCGTCTCCACGTGTATCATGGAAAGGACCCTGGGAATTTTTGAACCACATTTTCAGACCATCTTGTTGATTCCTAGAGAAGTCTCTTTGACAGGTCAAAAATGTACACCCACTGCAGACAGGGTCTTACCATCTTATTCACACCTGGATAGTGTGTCCTTCACTTTAGGGCCAAACAACGAACTTCCATAAAAAAGAGCACTGATGAAGGAAAACTTGAAGGGCTCTGCAAAATCATACAAGCACATCCAGACATGTCTCCTAATGAAAATGTCTGAACCTGCTGCCCTTGAGATACCTTTAGCTGCATGTGAAATGAGCCTCATGGATGAATTTGAGATGGACTGGAGGGTAGCTACCTGTGAGGTAATGGAAGCCTGTGCCTTGGAAGTCATTGTTCCTGAGAGGGATTTGGAGAGTTATTTAATCAAATCCCTCTGAAGTCTGGTGAAGTGTGCCAAATAATTCAGCATACTAAGTGCGAAATTACTGAAGCATAAACACATTACCCAAATCTGTCCAATGCCCCAGACTTCCAGTTAGCGGGGTGAACAGATGAACTCTGCTCTGAAGGTTCTTTCTTTGCGGCGGCCAGTAAGACCATGGCATCTACTGGTACTCCTTTGCTCCAGAACTCTCTTCCCTTTGGTAGTGCCAGGATCCTATCTGGTCTCTTAGGGATCAGCTCAACAGATTCAGGTTCCATCCATGCCCTCCAAGAGATCAAATCAATGATCTTATCGGCAGGTGGACTCACCCAGGAAGTAGATGGGCCAGAATAAAATGCCTTCAGGAATACCAATTCTTCCTGGGAATGGTTATCAGTAGATCAACCTCCCCTTTGCTTAAGGATCTCCAAAAATGACTCCAAAGGAGATATTTTCAGGTGGTGATCCTGGGAACCCTTCCCCATCACTGAAATTAGCATCTTTTGTGACCAACTCCTGAGGGGAGTCTAAGTGCCTCCTGTTGCACTTTTTCTTCCTAGGGATTTCTTCAGTGGGATGCTCCAGAGAAGTATCAGAAGATGTAAGTATACATTGCTAGGTAGCCTGGAGACTTTGAAATGGCTATCCCTGTGGAGTAGAGTGCTGAGGCTCAAGGCACAAAGACATATGAGATCCAGCAGGAAGATCAGGAGGGATCATCTGTCCTCTAGAAGAGAACACTTCCTCTACTACATCAAAAGCAGAATGCCCAGGGAGAAGGATGCAGACGGAGCTCTCTCAAATCCGAAGGCAGTCCACCTGGGGCAGAAGTCAAGTCGAGCTGTCCAATGCCAACACTCCAAGGGGCAGAGATGGCTCCAATAGCTTCATAGTCAACTCTTAACACTTCAGATTCGACAACGATACTTTGGCTCCAAAAGTCATCAAGCATGTCAGAGCCAGTCCACTCAAACAAGGTATCGGAGCCAAAGATAGGACAATCTTCAGATCAGATACAGATGGTCCCAGAAAACTCAGAGCCAAGGGTTCCATAGCCAAGTGATGGATTGGAAAAGGAGCCAAGATGGGTGGAGTAATACTGGTAAAGGTCTCTAGACCCAAAGGGGTAGGAGCCGGAAGAACTCCCATATGAATTTGTGCAGACAGAAACTTCATCACTCTATCCACATCTGCTTCTAAGACTTCTGGAAGAAGGGGCCAAAGAAGGGGACCTAGAGAGTGATGGCATCTCTCTAAAAAGGGGGATAGTAGCCGAGGGGGTACAGAGAACATGCATACCAGGTTTGGGGGAGCTTTTTTGGCTCCAAATGAATAGGATCTGATGTGGCAGACCTTGTATCCAAAAGAGTCAGTTCCGAGGATTTGGTCTTTGGATCCAACTGTTTCAAGATTTTCCAGGCTGGCTCCATGGTCAGATCAGAAGGAAGGAAGGAGAATCCAGGAGGTTCCAGTTGGTGCTTTCTGGACTCTATCTACCTTGGAGGGTTGAGCTGCAGCCAGTGACTCAGAAAAAGATGTTGGAAGATATCCTTTCAATATCAATTTGTTTTTATGATCAATCAATGCCTTGGGGTTAAAGGCTTTGCTAATGTCACAGAACAACTTCAAGTGCACAGGGCCTCAACAATGTCGAACACATTTACACAGGAGTCGTGGGCATCAGACAGAGGAACCTTATGCCCACACTCTTTGCAGTTATTGAAACCTGAAGGTTTTTTAGCCATTTCAAACAGTATGTACTACAGAAAAAAGGGCAGATTTTTTTAATAGAAAGTCAGAGAAATTGCCAACAATGGTAATATAAGCATTACTGTAAAGGTAAAAGAGAAAGAATGTAAAAAAATACAAACAATGGTAACTAAGTTACACTAAGAAATGTAGGATAAGGGAATTAAGAAAAATAGCTAAAAACAGAAAGAAATTTAAAGAAGCCATGACAATTTGGAAAATTGCAGGCAGTAGTGAACACATTCTCCAAAGCTGGCAGAAGTAGTGGATGTGAAGGTTCTGGAAATTCCATCTGTAACAGCTCATAGTATCTTCTGAGGAACTGAAAACATAGGGGCATACTAGAAAACAGTCTCAGAGAAAGAGAAACCTCCATGAGGAGAAACACTTAGCTTTCCTCCGAGTCTGAATCAGAAATATGAGGAGAAAACCATGCATCTGTCCCTTTATCTTCCTGCCCAGATTCAGAATCTTGAATCTCTTCAGAAAAAAGGAATTCTTCTTTCTTTTACCAGAAACTATTTTATTAGAAGGCTCAATAACCCGAATTAAACCCTGAGCCAGATTCAATAAATTACTCCTGTTCAAGTAAATTTGGGGAGGAGTACATACATGTTTAGTCTTCTGTTTCATTTTGACAGAAAAATATGGCCAACTGTGTTATTAACAGAAGCAGCTCCTTCTCCAGGGATGGGTACAACATTCTGGCAAAATATGGAATCCTTCTCTCTCCCAGGAATGATAAACAGTGACTCTCCCTTACCCACTGAGGAGATCCCAAAAACTGCACAGGGCATGGCTAACCCCCGATTCATAATGGTTATACGTGCTGAGATACAACTAATGGGTACAGCACAGTCACCCACCTGAAGCTGTGGCACATTTGTAGCCTGCTGTAGTGGCAAAGGCTGTTTGCTTAACTTTTTCATTTTGTAGCTGGAAGACATACATACCGACTGTAGGACCCACAGCTTGTTTCATGGTCATGCCAAAAGTGGCTTTTCTTTCCCAGGGAAAGCAAGCAGCAAAAGTCAGTTAAATTTTTAAAATCACTTTTTCACATATAAACGCAGTAAAAAAGCACTTTAAAATACTCTGCCAACCCAAACAGTAACGTAAATGTGAGCTTTTACAGAAAAAAAGTGTTTTAAATACTTTAAATAACGTTTTAAATGACGGAAAAAGCACTCCCATTTAAAAGTACAATACAGTCTTGTGACAGTGTTGAAACTCAGACTTCTAGCTTTAAAATAACTTTCCTGAATTAAAAGTGTTATCAAACAAACTATTTTTTTTCCCCTAAAGGGAGCTTATCTGCCCAGGAAAGGAACAGCACAAGACAACTATTGATCATCGAAAGCCTCAGAGGAGCGTACTCTTCAGCAGAAGGACAGCTGTGAAGGGCTTGGGCCCAAACTTGATTTTTTAATCAGATCAGCATGAGCTGACATAGTTTGGTGTGTGAAAGGTGACCTGAAGCTTTGGAAGTTGCCCAGCTGTTATATCCATGTAGGATATAACCCCATATAGATTTGGCTACTGCAACAGTGATCAATATGAAGAACACCAAAAAGCAAATACAATGCTCAGAGAGTTGACAAATAACAATATAACACTAACAAGTGACAATGACAGGCAAAGGAAAGCAAGCAGACACAATAACAGGGACTACTATATGGACAATAATTATAAACATTTGAAATCAACAGGGAGATGGTCAGTAATGGATTCCTTAACACAAGTAGTAATGATACAGATAGAAGAAGTACAGTCTCAGTTGCAGCACTAAGTAGCCTGCCATGACAAAAAAAAAAAAAGCGTGAACACAAGAGCTAGTTCAACAGCAAAAAGGTTTTAAAACAATGGCAACAAAATGAGATTATAACTGGGCAAAACAGGGTTTATGTAACTTGAATCTAACATTTTTTACATTTTCAGAAAAGAATCCTGAGTTACCATTAGCATATTTTAATAAACATATTATCATGGCTTCTGAAGAGGTGCAATCAGGTCTATATTAGATAAACGAAAGTTTATCTTACCGAATGCTGACATTATCGAAAATCCCGGAACTCGAAACTGCAATTGTGGGGGGCTGCAACCCCCACACCCCCCGCTAAATATATATTCCAACTCAGAGATCACACTACAGTGAGGAAAAGGCAAATATTACCATCTCCACTGTACTGCGATCTCACAATTCCAGTTTAAGATGCCGGGATTTTCGCTCATGTTAGCGTTCTGTAAGATAAACTTTTGTTTATCCAATACTGACCCGGTGCAATCTACTTGTTTTCCAAAGTTGCTTGAATGGAGCTGATTTGTTGACCCTTGGCCTACATGTAAACTTGAGAAAAGTTCAACACAGCCCAAAAATCACTGGCTACATAAGTAGTGAAAGATATAAACATTCAGTATTTGATAGGTTGATTGAGTATCCAGAATACAGCACTTACTTCTCTAGAGCCTCATCATATTCATTTACAGCCTTTTTCACAGCATCATCATCTCTATTGTGTCTTGCTTCTTGCACCTTGAAGACAATAGCAAAAGAAGGAAACTGAATACAATTAGTGGTAAGTCATGGGTGTTAAAAAGGTTTGCCTTATATAAAGAAGCAACACATTTAACAGCATTTAACTGCCACAGTGAATCTCAAATGAGGAAGACGTTCAATTCTAAGATGGTTTTAAATGATGAATAATTAAAAAACACCTTAGTACTACCTGAAGAAATAAACTGTATCTTTACTCTGTCAGTTAAACAATTTGTACATACATTAAGATAAAGAAATGCATTTACTTTACTTGGTTTGATAATGGTCAGTACTCCTGATATATACTGCCTATTTTCTGTTACAAACTGGGAGTGTACACATGAAATAACTGTTCAGGTGGTAGGGCTTTTAAGTCATCACAATTGGGGTAGGAGTCCAGCCCACATCCACTATGCTGTTCAAACCCAGAGACAACATCACCAAATTCACTAAAATTGAAAGACAAAGGTCCACAACCATGCTCAGTGAAAGGACAAGTGGGCATCAAAGGGTGCTTGCTAGCTCTTCCTCTTTTGAAGGGAAGGTGCTACATTTTTTTTTCCTGTCTAGCCAAAAGCCCTAGTAGAAATCATGGGGTTCTAACTCAGGAAAATTAAAGGATATGGTCCTTGCATCTGCAATGGATGATGCATACAATGAAACACATTGCACAAAAAGTATATGACATCACTGCACTCTATGCATGGTAGTAGGCCACTGACAAACCTTCAAAGTGTCAGAATACTGCCATATCACGGTGTCTTTATTTCTTTTCCAACATAGCCACAGAGAATAAGACAGCTTAAGGTAGATAAAGTAGAGTTGTGTAAAATCTTAACACAACAGTAGATGTCCTTATCTTCACTGTTGCAGTATTCTTCCAGTAGGGATCTCCTGCCAAGGATAGCCCAATGTCTGACCAGTATACCAAAGCCTTTACACCTTGTATGCACTGTACATCACATGCATGTTCCCCGTTCAGGACATAGGGCAAAAAGGTGATGTACAGATGCAGTTACCAAGAACTAAATTGCCCCAGCAGAGAACAGTCTCCATAAGACAAAAGTGGCTATGCACATCCAGAAGGCAAAAATGTGGATGGAAAATGAAGACCCTTGGCCAGAAGGGAGATCAAAACTAAATTTAAAAGAAAAAAAGGAGGTTGGAGGGAGCAAATACTGCAACAGTGAAGAGAAGTAGATCTACTGTTATGGTAGTTTTTATACAATTGTACTACATCCTTCTATATCACTGTTGCAGTATTCTTCACAGTAGGGAGAGTACAAAAGCTCAAGAAAAGGATTGGAAGAGCCCTCAACAAACCCATGTGGAATGGCTCAAGAAAAACCTGCTCTCATCCCAGAAACCATATTTAGTTTATAATCCTTACTAAAGGTATACACTGAAGACAAAGTAGCAGCTTCAAGGATGGAAGTGGTGTCCAACCTCTTGAGGAAAGCACCAGAAGAGGCAAAAGCCCTAGTAGAATGAGCTCTAATGGAAGTAGACAGATATTTGCCATAAAAAGAATAACAAAGTAAAATGGCCTTAGATACCCAGGAGGAGATGGTTTGCTTAGAAGCAGCCAAACCTAATCTCTTGAGATGAAAACAAACAAAAAGCTGGTGAATGGCCTTAGTTTTATCCAAGTAATAGCTGAGCTGTCTATGCAAATCCAAGATATGTAGGACTCTCTCACTAGCAAACTGATGAGAAGGAAAAAGGAAGGGAGTTTAACTGTCTGATTCAAAAACACTCATTGACCACCCTGGGCATAAACAAATGATTAGTATGAATGGACACCCTGTCCCTATGAAAAAAACAAAAAAGAGGGATGGCCATAAGGGCCTGAAGCTCAGAAACATTCCGAGCAGAAGGAAGAGTGGACAAGTGAGGATGGATGAGTGACCCCTTTTCCTGTGTGATAATTTCCCCCGACTAGATGCATTAAGAGGGGGGACCAAAGGTATCTTGGCCAAAAGGGAGTTACTAACAAGATTTTTGGGGAGTCCAGCTGAATCTTCTGCAGGACACTTGGAAGAAGGGGAGGGAAGGCATAGAGAAACATCTCCAGCCAAGAAAAAGAAAGGGTGTCCATCTTCCACACCAGATGGCATGGCACTCTGGAACAGAAAAAAGGGAGCAGCCTGTTCAGAGGGGAGGCAAAAAGTTCTACATGAGGAATACCCCACCGATGGGCTATGCTAAGAAACACGTCTCTGTGAAGCATCCATTCATAAGTCTGTGTATTGGACCTGCTCAAGGCATATGCCACCAGACTTTGCTCTGAGAGAGTATACACTGCCTGAAGAGTTAACTGATAACTGAGAGCCAGATCCCAAGCCTGAAGAGTTAATCTGCTGAAAAGTTAAGACTTTGTAACCCCCTGTTTGTTGACATACTACATCACTGTGGTACTGTCTGTGTAAACCTTCACAGGGCCTCTACAGAGTATTGGGTGAAAAGCTTGAAGGGCCAGAATCAGAGCTCTCATCTCTTTGATGTTGATATAGTCTGACTTCTAAAGGGCAGGCCAAAAACCCTGAACTTTCAGGTGACTGCAAGAAGCCTTCCCACCACTCCATATCTGAACTATATATAAAGCATCTGTGAATAGTTCTTGAGAGGGAACAGGAGGCTATAAGGGCAGGCCTGGGTTGAGGGAAAACTGCGGAATCCACCACTTGAATTCCTGCTTTACACAAGGAAGGAGAGGCACACTGAAATCCAGAGGGTGGCAATGCTGAAGCCAAAATGGCTTGAGGTACCATTAAAGCTTCTGCATGTGCAGTCTGGCAACAGGAAGCTCTGGAATTGAAGAGGCCACAGAATCCCAGGGCTTAAATAAACTCTCTGGATGGAAAAGTAAGCAGAGGAAGAAGAAACTGAAAGAAAGCCACCAGGGACAGAATTTTTGGAGGTGGAAGAGAAACCAACATTGGCACTGTCTAAATCCTGGAACCCAGATACACATGATCCTGAGAGGGAGTCAGGGTAGACTTTTGAAAATTGATAGTGAACCCCAGATTTTGGAGGAGACATATGGTGAACTTTAGATCTTATAACAGGCAATTTGGAAAAGGCACCTGAAGCAACAAAAAGGCAATCACAGAAGCTAAGCATTTTGTGAATACTCTTGGGGCAGTAGAGAGGCCAAATGGCAAAGCAGAGAACTGAAAATGACAGGAAGAAATGTAAAAACTTCCTGAAAAAGGGTGAACAGGAATATGAAGGTAAGCATCCTTCGGATCCAAGGACACCAGAAAATCCTGGCGTAGTACAAGAGAAAAGGGTTTGAAGAGTAAGCATCCAAAATGAAGGAACCTTAAGAAAGGTGTTGAGTAAGTAGAGACCCAGAAGAAGTCTCCAAGTACCCTCCTTTCAAAGGACCAGGAACATCCTGGAGGGACAGATCGAATAGTTCATTGGTCTACCATGGACCCAAGGACCTCTGGGAAATGAAGTTGTTCCACAGGAGGTTGGGGAATCCCTGAAAAAAGAGGGACAGACTTCCACATCATGAATTAACTCTGACGGACTGACAGAACCCAATAATCCAAGGTGATGATATGCCAGTTTGGAAGACAGAGGGACAGCCAAAGGAACAAGAGAACCTGGCTGAGAGTAGAGGGGCAATATGTCAAAGAGAAGCAGGTTTGTCAGATAAAGGAAGCTTCTGAGCCACAGGGGCCTGAGGAGAAGCTTGCCAACCACCCTTCTGCCTTTGGTGGCCTGGCGAGGCTGCCTGCGAACAAAAGCAGATCTAGTAGGATAGTTCCTCTGGAACTTGGAAATGGGGGACATAAAAATATGTTTAAGAACTTGCAAAGCTTTACCTTTCTCCTGAAGAGACTTAAACACAGCAACAGCAGCAGTCCCAAAGAGATTATTATTATCCAAAGGAGCATCGCAACTTGGCCCTAATTTCTTATAGTAAAAAGTGCAGGTGGAGCCAAGAATAATGCTCCATGCCAGACCCAAAGGCAGCAGCTCTAGAAGATGCATCAGCAGCATCATAGCTACACATGATACAGTGACAAGCCACCTGAGAGGTATAACCCAAAAGAGAGCAGAAGATCTTGTTTCATAATCAGGGATATCTGGAATAACTTGACAAGCCTGGGCAATCAAGGCCAGAGCATATCTGGTCATGTGTGTCTGGTAATTGATAGCCCTAGAAGTCAAAGTAGTAGTAGTATAAAACTCTTGACCAACTCTCTCCATTACCCAACTATCCTTATCTGAAGGCAGAAGCTTGAAAGATAGCAAAAGTTTAAAAGGCTGGATACTGACACCACAGCAGGGTCAGCAGAAGGACACTTTAATAAGAAAGTACAGTTGTGTAAAATTCTTACTATAACAGTAGATGTCCTTACCTTCACTGCTGCAGTATTCATCACATATGGAAATCCTTGCTGTGGAAGCCCGATGTTTGGACAGTCTACCAAAGCTTACCATTGCTTTAAGGTATGCTGAATGTCACCCAAAGGCTTCTCGTATAGCGTAGGGCAAAACGGTAATGTTCAGGCATACCATCCTCAGAACTGATTGCCCCAGTAGGAACACAAGTCCAAGGAAAACCAAAGAGAACCTGCACATCCAGAAAGGAAAAAGACTAGGAGGATGGAAGGAGGGAGTGAATACTGCAGCAGTGAAAGCAAGGACATCTACTCTTATGGTAAGATCTTACACAACTGTACTGTCCTTGCTTTCACTGCTGCAGTATTCATCACATATGGTAGAGTGCCAAAGTTTAAGAAGAAACGTGGGAGGAGGAAGCAACAGTAGAGCCTTCTAAGAAGCTATGAAGAGTGGCATTAGCAAAACCAGCTCTAGCTTTGGAGATACCATCCAACGTGTAGTGTTTGGTAAAAGTATGCACAGAAGACCTGGTAGCTGCTTCAAGAATAGAATTAGTGCCGAAGTCCTTGAAGAAAGCACCAGAAGAAACCACAGCTCTAGTAAAATGAGCCTTTACAAAAGAAGGAAGACTCTTGCCATGAAAAAGTGTAACAAAATGAAATAGTGTTTGAAATCCAATTAGAAATAGTTTGCTTGGAAACAGTTAATCCTAAAGACCTAGGATGAAAGGAAACAAATAACTGATCAGATTTTCTGATAGCTTTAGTCATAGCTAAATAAAATCTGAGCTGTCTATGCATGTCCAACGTATGCAGCATCCTTTCACTGTCAGATTGCGGACAGGGAAAATAGTAGACAAATTAATAGACTGATTAAGTGACAACTCATTAACCACCTTAGGCATAAAAGAAGGATTAGTATGCAAGGACATCCTGTCTTCAATGAATATCAAAAAAGTTTGACAATCCATAAGGTCTTGCAACTCAGACACCTGTCTGGCAGAAGTAAGAGCTAACAAAAGAACTGTCTTCCAAGAACAATGTTGCAAAGAAGCTGAAACAGCAGGCTTTCTCCAGAACAAAATTAAGATCCCAGGGAGGAGGAGCCAGCTTCCTGGGACGTCTATTATTAAGGACATCTTTAAGAAATTGCTTAGCCTCAAATCTAGAAGCTGAAGGAGGAGTTAAAGGCAGACAAGCAAAAACAGCTGATAAATGGGCCTTAACAGAAGAACAGACCAAACAAGCATTGAGCAACTCACAGAAAAAAGAGAGAACCAAAGGAAGATCCACAGTAAGTGGGTCCAGGTTATGACAGATACACCAAATAGAAAACCTCTTCCATTTAGATAAGTAGGATTTCCTAGTAGCTGTTTTCCTGGTCCCCTGCGGGACCTGCAGCACGTCCTCAGAAAAAAGGTGTCTATGAGGAATCAAAACCCTATCGCCCACAGTGTCTAGAATTGTTCTCCAATTCCCATCTTTTCTGGACACTAGAAACATTCTTGAATAAAACCCCTTTCCCCTTTGGGATGCAGGCACCTCTTGAATAGTACCCTGAGACAAGAGATCTCAAAGAACCTCTGGGAAAAAAGGAAGTTGTTCCTGAGGAGGCTAAGGAATGCCCATAAAAAGGAGGCCAGGATATCCACACCATGAAGTACCTCTGGTGAATGACTGACAGAACCCAAGAATCCTGAGTGATTCAAAGCCAAGAGAAAGGTAAAGAGAAAGAGGAATGTAGCTGGGAGCAGGCGGATAGTCAGACAGCACTTGGTTTGTCAGAAAAAGAAGGCTTCTGAATCCCTGCAGTTCAAGTGGCCTTAGTAGGAGCAGCCCTTTTACCACCCTTTTAGCCTTTAGCAGGAGGCGAGACTGACTACGAACAAAGGCTGGGTTAGAAGGGCAGATTCTCTGAAATTTAGGCACAGGAGAAACAAAAAAGAAGTTATGTACTCCCTATAACATTCCATGGGTGTTGTCTATCTCGCCTACATTCTTACTAGGTTGGGTTCACATCCGATCCTTGGATCCGACTTGACCTTAAACACAAGATCAAGGTCTTCCACTAGCTTGTGGCTAAACCCTATCCCATCATGCACAAGGAGAGCTCCCCAGATCTTGTTTGCAGATATAATAGAATACTAAATAAGAGTCACTTAATACCTTATAGAGCAATCAAGAAGGTCAAAGATCGCTGATAGCCAATTGTGTCAACTTGGTCTTCCAGGAGCAAAGGGCTGGGGGAAGGAGGGTGGGATGTAAGAATGAAGGCAAGAGGGACAACACACATGGAAAGTTATGGTGAATACATAACTTCTTTACGTGTTGTTGTCCTATCTCACCTTCATTCTTACTAGGTAGGGACAGCGACCCTAGCACCATCTTTCTTGGGTAGCTCAAGGGAGAATATTCTTCAGAACTGTGGTACCAAAGGAGGCCCTGTTCCTGGAAGCCAAATCAACTTTGTAATGAGGGATAAAGGTATGTGGCCTTGCCCATGTTGCTGCAGCACAAATGCTATCTATAGACAAACTAGCCGAAAGGTGGAAGAGGTTGCAGTGGCTCTTGTAGAATGACCTTTTACTTTATGGGAAAGACCTTTGTTTTGAGATTTGTAAATGAAGGTTATACACTCTGACAGCCATTTTGAAAGTGTCACTTTAGAAAACTGGAGCGCCTTTCTTTGAATCTGCAAAGGATACAAATAGTTGGTCAGATTTTCTAAAGTCCTTTGCCCTATGTAAGTAGAAGCGTAATTGTCTATGTACATCCAGTTGGCGCAACACGTATTCCACCTTATTCTCATAGTTATGGAAAAATACTGGTAATTCTATGAATTGGTTCAAATTAGACTCTGAACATACTTTGGGTAAAAAGGAAGGGTTTGTTAGTAAGGATACTCTGTCTCTGTGGAAAAGCATGTAGGGGTATTTATTGACAAGGCTTGCAGCTCTGACACCCTTTAGCAGCAGTAATAGCTATCAAAAGAACAGTTTTCCAAGACAAAACTCTGAGATTGCAGGATGATGCTAGCTCAAATGGGGAAAAAGTAAAACAGGACAAGACAAAATTCAAGTCCCATGGTGCTGGAGGGTCTTTAATAGGTGGTCTTAATAAAAAAAGTACCTTTAAGAAAGACTTTGCATAGTCTGTGGGACATAATATTGAGGCCTGATTCACCTAAATGGAAATTGGATATCACTGCTAACTGAATTTGAAAAGTAGCTGTGGGTGTGCCTTCATTAAATAGTGTTGCCAAGAGTTCTAGAATGGAAGCTACTGGGGCAGAAAAAGGATCAATGTGATTATTTGAAGCCCATAAAGAAAATCTTCTCCATTTGCTTCTATATATCTTTCTCGTTGAAGCCTTATGAGATGAATTAAGATATGTTTTACTGAAGGAGAAAGGTTAGGGGAGCCTGGCTAAGGTTGGAATCAGAGTAGCCAAGCTGTCAACTTGAGGGTTTGAAGGGAGGGATGGAGCATCCCTGATGCATGAGTCAGGAGGTCTGGAACTGGATCCAGAATCCAAGCTTCTTCTGGAGATGAGGCCACAGAAAGGGAACCAAATTTGACGAGGCCAGTATGGGGCGATGAGTATCAAGTTCCGTCCCAAGTAATTAATCAATAGTAAAACACTCCACAAGGCATGGCAGTCAGGGAAAAAGGTGCTCCAGTAAAAATAAAAAGTTTTTAATAGCAGTAACAACCCAGTGGTTTAGTGCTTTCTTCTGTTAACAACCAGACATCATCAGAACCACTAAAACTGTGAAAACATCAAGTTAAATACAATGAGTAAGCAGACACACACTCCTACACAACCAATGAATGTACAGGAGTCAAAAGTAAAGCAATATAGCTACAAAGTGCTGGCATAATACCTAAAAAGAATTCAAAACACACTCTTGTAAAACAAAATTTTACCAGAAAGGCTCATCCAGACTCTGCTACACTTTGCTGTGAAGGAAAGGTTAGTTTGCTGTTATTTTTTGTATTTCTGTATTGCCTTTCTATATTTTGAATACTGTAGTTTGTTTTCTTTATCTTGTGTTTTGCTTGCATTCTGTTTTAAACAGCATATTAAAACTTCAAAAGAGACCACAGCTCTCTCTGTTCTGACCACTGTCTTTCTAGTTGCCCGCCTCTTATGTTAATCTGACCATATATCTCATTTCTCTCTACTTTCACTGGCTTATGTGAGTAATCACAAAACCATCACTTTTGAAATCCCACCCCTTCAATTATTTAAATTTATTGGCCATCCTACAGTATTTCATAGTACCAAAATACAAAAGTAACCACCCCTTTCAGTCCATCTTGCTGTTTTAAAAATAGTAACTCTCCACTAAACCTTAACTTTTTAAACAGGTAAAACTCAAGTTACCTACTTTCATATCTAACTTCTCTAGTGCACACTGCAGAGTGCATTCTTTTCAATCTTACCTTTAAGCATCCCTGTTACTAGCACTTTCTCTAATACCTAGAAAGATCATCTCTACTTGACTCCAAGTAGACTATTCTCTATCTGTTAAACCTAGCACTTGCTCCTACAGTACTTATTACCTTGATACGGCACTCTTATAGATAGCACCCCAAAAAGGCAAAACCCCATTTCTCGGTCACCCACATCCCCCGGAATCTTTTTTAAAGTTTTTTCTCTAGTCCTTCTAGCATGTCGAGGGATCAGTTGCTAGTGTCCTCTCCTGCTCAGCTGGTGAACCTGGGAATATTGAGGCAATGTTACAATTGCCTCATGTACACAGACAACCCTCTCCTCCTCCCACAAAACACAAATACATGCGAGAGATGCAACTATACGGCCAAACTGGAGGCTGAGCTCTCTCAACATAGGACTGGCAAGACCAGTCAGGAGGAGAAGGTTACCACACACACTATAGACCCAGTCTCACATAGTACCATCACAACCTCAAATCATACACATAAACACACAAAGACATACTCGGCTCTGATCAAAAATCTACCAAAACAGCAGAGGCCACCAAAGCAGACACCCAAACAACCACCACCTCAGAACACAACACCTGCAACACATAGACCTCACAGTCAGAGTGTCAAACTGTCACAGCCCTTAAGGCCAAACACAATGCCAGACACACTAGTCATTGGTGACTCCATAGTCAGACACACTGACGTCCCGCTCACCAGACTGAGTAAGGAGAAGGTCACAGTAAGCTGCCTGTCGGGTGCTAGAATCCGCCACATAACGCAAGCACTCAGGTCTCTCAACAGCAGGTACAAATAAGACTCAGTCATTGTCCACGCTGGTGTAAACGACCTGAGACGTACCTCCTTGGACTACATGAAAAGAGACATTGAGGAGCTCTCTGATTATGTAGCCCAGGCAGGTATGACCCTGACCTTGAGCAGTATCCTACCTTCACCAAGAATGATGCCACAATACAGAGATAAGATGATCAGCTTTAACAACTGGCTTAAACTCTGGTGTCATTCAAAGGGGATCCAATGTCTGTCTGCCTGGGATGACATGCTGGACAAGCCACGCTGCTTCACAAAGGACGGCTTGCACCTGTCACCCCTGGGATTCCGGATATTGGCAAAGGCTCTTGCCACCCCATAGTGCCTTTTTAGGCAAGGCTCAAATTCTAAACCTACCACCCTAGAACACAAAAAGGGTAATGCTGCTCAATGCCAGAAGTCTAAATCTCAAAATGCACGCACTCGAGGCCCTTCTCAGTATGGAGAACATCGATGTCTGTGCAGTGACAGAAACCTGGTTCAAGGCTCCTGAGAGCACCCCAGCACTATCAGGTTTTACCTCTTATCATGCGTTCCGCCCCAAAATCCGGACAATACCAAGAAAGGAGGGGGTATCCATATTCATCAAAGACACCCACACCTCAAGACTGGTGGCAACGCACGATGCATCGGAGACCATCCAGGTGCAATTAACCATAGGCAAGACTGCTCTGCAAATTGTAGCATGTTACAGGCCACCCTCACAAACTCAGGAACCTCACATGGCCTTCCTGAAAACACTAGAGGGGATAAATGTATCACCAAACACCATCATACTAGGTGACTTCAATTACCCTAATATAGACTGGGAACACTACTCAAGCCCAAACACCCTAGCCCAAAAGTTCCTGGAATTCATAAACTCAAATGCCATGGAACAACTAGTCACCATCCCCACAAGAGGAGAAAACATACTTGATCTCATCATCACAAACATGGGAGCACAATGTTCAACACCGAAGTATACCCCTCACTGGTGAGATCAGATCACAACTAATCTCGCTGGAGGTCCTCATCCCACCCCCACCTGAAATAAAAAGACCACAGTAAAGAACTTCTCGAAAGCCGACTTCACACTTCTAAAGACTAGTGTGGTCTCCTTTAAGGCCCCGAGCCGCGGAAAACAGTACTCAAGCCGCTGAATCACTTACAAATGCCTTCTACCAGCACCTGCAGGACTGCATGGATAAGGCAATCCCAAGCAAAACAAAGACTCTTTGTACCAAAGGCAAGCGTCCAGTCTGGTGGACCCCAGCCATAAACAAACTCTACAACAAAAGGAGGAAGCTACTACAAGATAGAGCAAAATCCTTAAAAGGTAAGACACCCTTGATCACTATAAGTAAAAACTAAGAGCTCTCATAAAATCATCCAAAGCAAATTTTGAGAGAAAAATAGCTAAAGACTCAAAAGACAATCATAAGGCCTTCTTTAGCTATGTTAGAAACCTGGGAGGAACCTCCCAGATATGCTCAGAACTAGTTCAAAATGATGTGAAGATTACTGATCCTACAGACATTGCCAACATACTGGCTGACAGGTTCAGTGCAAACTTCTTCCCCCCCCAAAAGGAGAGATATCTATACCAAGCGATTGCAGCCCCAAACATCTCCAACGCCCAAGTGAGAACTGCTCTCTCCAAAGCAAAAACACAGCATGATTGGGACCTGATGGTGTCCCCGGCTGTGTGCTCCACGAACTCAATGAGGAATTAAACCCACAGCTAGGACAGCTGTTTAATCATAGTCTTACCTCTGGATACGTACCCAGGAGTGGCGCACTGCAACTGTGGTCCCACTTCACAAAGGCGGTGCCTCCACCGACCCTGGAAATTACCGCCCATTAGCTTGACAAGCCTTATCTGCAAAGCCATGGAGAGGATCATAATGGACCTCATAAATAAAGACATAGGGAATTTGCAGACTTTGGATCCATCCCAGTTTGGCTTTGTCAAAGGCAGATCATGCCTTCTAAACTTGGTTGACTTTTGAAACAGTCACCAAAGCCATTGATGAGGAAAGGCAGTCCATACAGCCTACCTCGATCTGGCGAAGGCCTTCGATACAATACCCCACTCGGGTATCACTGAAAAACTCATCAGCTTAAATGTTAACCCATACATCACAAGATGGGTTGCAAACTGGCTGAGTGACAGAACCCACAGGGTCAGAGTTGCTGGCGCCATGTCAGACTCAAAGCCTGTCACAAGTGGTGTACCACAGGGCTCAGTCCTGGGCCCACTCTTGTTTGGCATCTACTTTTCCAAGTACAAGCAAACACAGGAGGGTTATGGCTGACAAAGTTTGCAGATGACTGCAAACTGGGCCATAGTAGAAAACACATCTGACACAGATATCCTTCAGAAGGGTCTCACAGAAACGGATAACTGGTGCCAGAGCCATGGCCTAAAGTTAAATGCCAAAAATGCATAGTCATACCCTTCGGGAAAAACAAGGTTACCCCTAGCTACCAAATAGGTGGCAATCCACTGAGCATAGAAGAAGTTATCAGGGACCTGGGGACCCAGGTTGATAGTAGTCTGTCATTCGACACCCATGTAGCTAAAGTAGTTAGGAAGACCTTCTACATTGCCCACCTTATCATGAAGGGATTCTCATCTAGATCAAGGGAGGTCATAGTCTCCCTATACTCATCACTCATCAGACCAATGATTGAGTACAATGCCCCATTCGGAATGTATCTGACCCGACACTTGCAGCAGCTGGAGAGGCCACAAAAGTTCCTCACCAAAAGGATAAAGGGTCTCAAACATCTGTCCTATGCTGCCCGACTGAAAGAACTCCAGCTCTATTCAGTCGCCACCGCTTGCTCAGAGGTGACCTTTGCCTAACATACAAGGCCATGTCAAACCCAGATTTGATGAATATGCTTCACCTCAAAAACTCTAGATCCGTCAGAGCCACAAGGGCGGGAGACTTAAACCTCGACACGGCTATTAATAGGACGCGCTGGAGGGATAGATTCATCACCCAAAGACTCCCTATGCTGTGGAATAAAATCCCGGTATATGTGAGGCAGAGCACCTCGCTGGCCTTGTTCAAGAGAAATCTTGACCAATGGATGGGAGATCGCAGATATACCCCAGGGATTACCTCAGTGTCACTGCACAACAGAGGCACAGCAAAATAATGGGTATAGTTCCCCATACTAAAGGGGTGGCATAAGCCACAAAACTATGGGCTAGGCTTGTAAATGCCCTCGGGCAGATAGCCTAGTATGAACCTATGAACCTATGAACCTATAAAATAAAGTCAATACTTCTTCACTAGTTGCTCGTAGTGTAGTATACATTTAACTAAGAAATCACGTAATCTACACCACGTTATGTCTTTTCTTAAGCTCACTTACAATAGAAATAAATTTGCTGATTCCAGGTGGATTAGCAGCATCCAGCCTAAACTGCCATGTCATCTCTCGATACAACAAAAAATGTTTCCAGGCACCAACAAATGGATTAACATTCACGGGTTCGAGAATTAAAACGTTAAATTTTTCAAAACCTTTGCATACCATAGAGTGATGAACCAAAGCATCCTTGGTGTCCAATCTCTGTATACCGTATTGATGTTGATAAATTCTCCGGTTAATAGAATTAACCCTCTTCCCAACATAGAATGCTTGGGCAGCCAGTGCACAAATCAAGATACACTACCCTTTCTGACCAACAATGGTATTTTCCACCACTAACCCATCTTTTAATCTTGTCATACAACCAACCATTGTAGTTCTCCTCTATATAATTACATTGATTGCATCTTCCACATATGTGTGTAACTGGCCAAGAACCTAACCCCATAGCTAAAGGTTTCTCTAAAATGTCCTTAATGTTGTACTTTTTCTTGTAAGTAAAAGCAGGTCTCGAATCCCAAATTGACCTTGTGTTCTCTTCACAACTAAAAATGGCCCAATTTTTAGTAATAATCAATGCCTTTAACATTTAAGGTGTAATGTAACACCATATTACTACTTGTGTTAAAGGTTTCTCTTTTGGCCGTATCTGTTACATCACTTTTAAACAATCCATATTTTATAATGGGGCCATACCTCTTGTGTTTTTCAGTGGTAATGTAAATTTCAGTTTCATCAATTAAATGGTCAGGAAAACCTCTAGCCAAAAACATGCTCCTAAGTGTACTGAACTCTTGTATACAAAAGTTGTCATCAGATGCAAGTTTACAGGCCCTAATAAAATGACTTTTGACAATACCTCTTATTTGATGGAGAGGATGGCAACTAGAAAAAAATAAAAGAGAGTTGCAAAGTGTGGGTTTATGATACAATCTTGTTTCAAACCCATTAAGTGGGGACCATAATATTTTGATATCCAAAAAATACATTTTTTTACAATTTGCCCACCATGTAGGTCCAAAGGAAATTAATTTTTTGGATATAAAGATATTATGGTCCACACATAATGGGTTTGAAACAAGATTGTATTGTAAACCCACTTTTTGCAACTCTTTTTTATTTTTTTCTAGTTGCTATCCTCTCCATCAAAATAGAGGTATTGTCAAAAGTCATTTTATTAGGGCCTCTAGATTTACATCTGATGACAACTTTTGTTGGCAAGAGTTCAGTACACTTAGGAGCATGTTTTTTAGCTAGAGGTTTTCCTGACCAGTTAATTGATGAAACTGAACCTTACGTTACTACTGAAAGACACAAGAGGTATGGCCCCATTATAAAATACGGATTGTTTAAAAGTGATGTAACAGATACGTCCAAAAGAGAAACCTTTAACATAAGTAGTAATATGGTGTTACATTACACCTTAGACGTTAAAGGGATTGAAGATATTATTACTAAAAATTGGGCCATTTTTAGTTGTGAAGAGAACACAAGGTCAATTTGGGATTCAAGACCTACTTTTACTTACAAGAGAAAGTTCAACATTAGGGACCTTTTAGAGAAACCTTTACCTATGGGGTTAGGTTCTTGGCCAGTTACACACAAATATAGGAGATGCAATCAATGTATGTATATAGAGGAGAACTACACTGGTTGGTTCTACAACAATAAGTTAAAATATGGGTCACTGGTGGAAAATACAATTGTTGGTCAGAAAGGGTAGTGTATCTTGCTTTTTGAACTGGCTCCCAAGCATTCTATGTTGGGAAGACAGTTAATGCTCTTAACCCGAGAATTTATCAACATCAATATAATATACAGAGACTGGACAACAAGAGTGCGCTTTGCTTCGTCACTCTATGGTATGCAAATGTTTTAATTCTTGAACAGGTGAATGTTAATCCATTTGTTGGTGATTGGAAACATTTTTTGTTGCATCGAGAGATGACATGGCAGTTTAACCTGGAAGCTGCTAATCCCCCTGGCATCAACAAATTTATTTCTATGGCAAGGGAGGTTAAGAAAAGGCATAACATGGTGTAGGTTAAGTGATTTCTTAGTTAAATGTATACTACACTATGAGTGGCTAGTGAAGAAATATTGACTTTATTTTATAAGGGTGTGTTTTGAATTCTTTTTAGGTATTATGCCAACACTTTGTAGCTATATTGCTTAACTTTTCACTGCTATACGTTCATTGGGTATGTAGGGTGTGTGTTGGTTTACTCATTGTATTTAACTTGATGTTTTAACAGTTTTAGTGGTTCTGATGATGTCTGGGTGTTAACAGATGAAAGTGCTAAACCACTGGGTTGTTACTACTATTAAAAGCTTTTTATTTTTACCAGAGTACTTTTTTTCTTGACTACTGTGCCTTGTGGAGGGTTTTACAATTGTTTATTGGACTTTTACACTTTCTGGATTTTCCACATGTGTTTTTTATTGTTTTTTTTACATTTGGAGATACTGGCATGGCAAATAGCAATTCACAGGATTTTTTTGGTTCTCCTACCAGTAATTCCTTGTTGGAACAAGGGGATTTGACTATGCTTGTGCACCGGTTGAGGGGATTGCCTAATGGTTAAGGTGTTTGCCTTACAAACACAAGGTGCAGAGTTTGAGTCTCACAAGGGATAATTGGCTAGGCTTACAATGGCTCGCAAGGGCAGTTAGCCTAGTACTAACCTATGAACCTAATTATTAATGCAGAGGATTGTAAAGCAATTGACACAAGCACCGGTTCCAATGTACACGCAATCTACACCGGAAATGAATGGGGAAACTGGAAACATGGATATTATCAACAGAGCTCAGCAAATTAATATGAATGGCACTGATTATACCTCTATTTCCAACATAAACAGTTGGTTAAATCATTTTGCGACTATCGATGGTGACAACGGTGCACAAAATGTAGAAGGGGACTTTTTAACAGTTAAAGAACAAATTGTTGTTCTCAAGAAGTCTCTATACAAATACAGGTCACTGCAGAGCAACGATCTGTTCTTGAAAGAAAGTATTAAAAGGGGGACATGTGCCTAAAGGATTATGCTTTTGGAAGTACCTTCCGGGTGTACAGATTAACAGTGTACTTCACTTTGAGTTACTGAAGTTATTTGACTGGACCGGTCTGGATTTGCTAAGTCTTATTCCTAAAGAAAACAACAAGAAACTGGTTGAGCTTAAGGATATTATACACCAATTGGTCAACTCTATCAGTTCTGATTTGGTCTTTGACTTGCATAGAGATGACTATCAAAAGGTATTTTTTAGAGTGGACCATAAGATGAACAAGGTAAAAGAAAGGAAGGACAAGAAACTGGCACGAGATGATGCTGACTATAAAAATAAGAGAGTATACCCTCAACCTCCCGGTGTTTCTACAAAACAATACCATTCCAAGATGTTGATGGAGGATACAGGAAGGCAAGAATTATCTGCAGGTTTTGACCAGATGGCCCCTTTAAAGGAAGTGGCTCCCAGGAAATCCGAGAGATTGGCCAAGAAAGGGACAAACAACGGGACAATGAAGAACTGTATGAACAACTGGAAGTGGACCAAACAAAGGAAGTACGGACAGAACTTGAAAAGGGGGAACCAGAGATGGTGATTCCATTCAGTCCCCTGCAAAGTTCTACAATATCCACAGGTACTGTTACTTCTTTTTACAGGTTCAACATTTACAATTTTACAGAGATGATTGTTGAACCTATACATCATGAATTGTTTCTAAAGGGTTTCAACTTTTTACCATCTAACAGAGCCAAAACTGAGCATACTTTACTTGATTTGAGAATTTTTATGCGCAAACTTAATTTACAATTAATGTTTGGGGATCACCTTAATGAGCAGGGTGATGCTAGGTGCAAGAGGAAAAGTTTGGCTAACCCACCCTTGCATCCAGTTATTCAATTATTTAAAAGGCTCTGTGAAAGGGACATCAGAGGTCTGTTAAAGAAAAAATTTAGCCACCAATTTTACAATTTGAGTAGGAAGAGAGATCTATTCTTACTACAATGATTAAAGACAACAAGGTTAGATGTATGAAACCTGACATGGGCGGTGGCCTTGTGATTATGTATAATACACTCTACAATGGTCGTATGTTGAACCTTTTATGTGACATGGATACATACTGTCTTGTGTCTATAAATGAGATTAACAGTGCCCACGGGCGCATTAGATTTGCTCTGGATGAGTTTTTTTCTGTTTGAACATATTAATCAAGACCTTCATGATTTTACGACAGTTACAAATCCCACTGTACCCACTATATTTGGGATCCCTAAAATTCACTGTAACATAGACAATCCATCATTTTGGCCCATTGTGGCTTCAGCTGGTTCTATCATTGAACACTTGACGAAATTTATTGATACTAAAATTAAACATTTGTTTTCTAATTTTCGCCATATTTTACAGGACTCATGGGACTTGCTGGACAAACTTTGTGAAGTCAGTTTTGATTTAAACTGTGTTTTTGTTTCATGTGATGTTAAAAATTTGCTTTCATGTATACCACATGAAGAAGGACTGTTGTGGTTTAACAAAGTGATACATGAATTTAGGAATTTATCTGAGGTTGAATGTATACTTATCCATGATTTTATGGAGATTATTTTGACAAATAATTTCATTAAGTTTGACAGAGAATATTACAAACAATTGATGTGGCAATGGGGGCCACTTGTGCCCGGGAACACTACACAATCTCGAAAGTTTGAAATCTCAAACTTCAAACTATCGAGACCAGAGTGCTGAAATCCCACAATACCGAAAGATCAGAAGCGCGAATTTCAAAATCCCAATGATAAGAGATGTTGAAATTCGTGGTTCTGGTGTTGTGGTTTGTGAATGGGTAGGTGGAACATAGGGTAAGTATTTCTGGGTGTCTGTTGGTTAGGGTTTGTAGTGTGTGTGTAAGTGTGTGTTGTGAATGTGATGTGTGTGTGCGATGGGAATGGTGGTGTGTGGTGGTTTTTTCATGTGTGTCTGTGTAGTGCGACCTTGGAGTTAGAATATTTAAGAAGGGGGGTGTGGGGGGTGAAGCCCCCTACATGGGGGGTGCAGGGGAGCTTGCCCCCCTACTTGTCTGTAGTGTAGGTTTGTTTGTTTGTGTTCCGGGGAGGGTATGTGAATGTTTATGTGTGTGCTGTATGTTTGGTATACTTTTTGCAGTTTTGGTTTTTCAGTGTTTTGGTGTTTCGGGTCTTTGGCCTCTGCATTTTGGGTGTCAGGAATGTGTCCATTCGGGATTTAGTAGGGGATCCCTTGTGCCTGCGTCTTTGCTAATTGTGTATTATTGAGGTGGGAACTTAACATCATTTTCCAGTTACCTCTGTTTAAAAAAGTGAGGGGTTATTACAGATACCTGGATGACTTACTGTTGGTTTGGCATGGTAATTCTACACAACTTGCTGAATTGTTTCTATCATTAGAAAACAGTACTGATTTTTTTACAATTTATTCACCATGTAGGTCCAAAGGCTATTAACTTTTTGGATAGAAAAATATTATATTCCCCACTTAATGGGTATGAAACAAGATTGTATCGTAACCAACTTTTTGTAGCTCTTTTTAATTTTTTTCTAGTTACCATCCTCTCCATCAAAAAAGAGGTATTATCAAAAGTCAATTTATTAGGGCCTCTAGACTTACATCTGATGACAACTTTTGTATGCAAGAGTTCAGTACACGTAGGAGCATGTTTTTGGCTAGAGGTTTTCCTGACCAGTTAATTGATGAAACTGAACTTTACGTTACCACTGAAAGACACAAGAGGTATGGCCGCATTATAAAATATGAATTGTTTAAAAGTGATGTAACAGATACGGCCAAGAGAGAAACCTTTAGCACAAGTAGTAATATGGTGTTACATTACACCTTAAATGTTAAAGGCATTGAAGATATTATTACTAAAAATTGGGTCATTTTTAGTTGTGGAGAGAACACAAGGTCAATTTGGGATTCGAGACCTACTTTTATTTACAAGAGAAAGTACAACACTAAGGATCTTTTAGAGAAACCTTTACCTATGGGGTTAGATTCTTGGCCAGCTACACACAAATGTGGGAAATGCAATCAATGTAGGTATATAGAGGAAAACTACAATGGTTGGTTGTATGACAAGATTAAAAGATGGGTCAGTGGTGGAAAATAAAATTGTTGGTCAGAAAGGGTAGTGTACCTTGCTTTTTGAATTGGCTGCCAAGAATTCTATGTTGGGAAGACGGTTAATGCTCTTAACCGGACAATTTATCAACATCAATATAGTATACAGAGAATGGACAACAAGAGTGCTTTGGCTTGTCACTGTATGGTACGCAAAGGTTTTGAAAAGTTTAAATTTTTAATTCTTGAACAGGTGAATGTTAATCCATTTGTTGGTGATTGGAAAAATTTTTTGTTGCTTCGAGAGATGACATGGCAGTTTAGGCTGGATGCTGCTAATCCACCTGGCATCAATGAATTTATTTTAATTGCAAGTGAACTTAAGAAAAGACATAACGTGGTGTAGGTTAAGTGATTTCTTAGTTAAATGTATACTACACTATAAGCGACTAGTGAAGAAGTAGTGACTTTATTTTATTTTACAAGGGTATGTTTTTAATTATTTTTGGGTATTATGCCAACATTTTCTAGCTATATTGCTTAACTTTAACTGCTGTACATTCATTGGTTGCATAGGGGGGGGGGGGTCTGCTTACTTACTGTATTTAAATTGATGTTTTGACAGTTTTAGTGGTTCCAATTTTAATGGACGAGAGCGCTAAACCACTGGGTTGTTACTACTATTAAAAGCTTTTTATTTTTACCAGAATACCTTTTTTCCTGACTACTGTGCCTTGTGGTGTGTTTTAAAATTGTTTATTGGACTTTTACACTTTCCAGATTTTCTGCATTTAATTGGCTTTCTGAAGAACTTTGGGTATCAACGGAAAGGGAAGAAAAGTGTACAGGAGACCTGAGGGCCAATTGTGGATAACTGCATCCCTTGGTGACTTCCCCGGAGGGTGAATCAGGGCAAAGTAGCTGCTGCATTTGGTGTTCATGGATGTGGCAAAAAGGTCACAGCAAGGCTGGCCCCATTTGCAGAACATCTTTTCCGCTACTTCCTGTTTTATTGACCACTCATGCGGCATCAGAATCGCTCTGCTGAATCTGTCTGCAATCATGTTGGATTTCCCCAGGATGTGTGTTGCTATCAGAAAGCATTGGGAGGAGGTTGCCGAGTGCCATATTCTCAGGGCCACCCGAGAAAGGGGGTAAGATCTGGTTCCTCCTTGTCTATTTAGGTACCACACAACTGACATGTTGTCTGTCTGTATCGCAGCAGTCCCCAGCGGAAGAGAGTCCTGGAATGCTTGCAGCGCTAAAAGCACTGCTTTCATTTTTAGGAAATTGGTGTGCAGATGGGCCTCATGATCCTGCCAAGTGCCTTGAATTGTCTTTCCCAGATAATGCCCCCCCACCCTATCTGGGAAGCATCCATGGTCACTGTGGCTAATGGTTGGGGAACTACAAAGGGTTGACCAAACATTACATAAGTGGAGTAAAGCCACCAATGAAGATTTTTTTGCAAGATTCTGTTAGCAATATCTTGTGGGACATGGTCAGTTCTTGCATCGACCAGTGAGTGGACAGTAGCCAATGGAGGATTCTCATGTGCATACGTGCTAAGGAGATCAAGGTTATTGATGCTGCCATGGTCCCTAAGACTCTTAGGACTTTCTTTGCTTGTACTTTCTTCTTGGAAAGGAGATTCAAGACCTGACATTGAAGGACTCATAGCCTTTCTAGAGGAAGTTTGGGCATCATTTTTGTTGTATCTAGTTCTGCTCCTATAAAAATGATACACTAGGACGGCAGCAAGGCAGACTTTTCACAGCTTATTGTGATCCCTAGGTGAGAGCAGAGCTGCAAGGTGGTGTCTCTCGCTTTTGTTAGTAGATGTTCGGTGGTGGCAGTTAGGAGCCAGTCATCCATGTATGGAAACACTCGGAATCTTAGGTGTCTCAAGTGAGCCGTGATTACTGCCATACACTTGATGAACACTCTGGGGGCAGAGTCAGAAACTGGTAGTGGCTGGCTCCCAGCCAAAAGTGCAAGTGTCTCCTGGATTGCCTATCCATTTTTATGTGGTAGTATGCATCCTGGACATATATCGAGCAAATCCAAGTGTCTTGTCCCAGAAACGGAAGTGTTGACTGCAGTGTCACCATCCGGAACTTTGATCTTCTTACAGATTTGTTTAGGTTGCTGAGATCCAGAATTGGTCTCCAGTCACCTGTTTTCTTTGGAATTAAAAAGAACGTTGAGTAAGTTCCGGATCCTATTTGGCCTGCAGGGACTGTTTGGATGACTCTTTTGTCTATCAACTTTTGAATTTCTAGAGTTGCCTGTTCCCTTTGACTCGGTGGAACATCCGGGATCTTTTTTATGCTTGGGAGGGGGGAAGGAAAGGGGTATGGAGTAACCTCTGGATATAATGTTTTGTACCCATTTGTCTTTTGTTATTGTCAGCCAGGCTTTTGGGTACAAAGATGAGAGGACGTTGACTGCCTCTAGATATGGACAGGTGGACCTCCCTTCAGGAGCACTGAAAGAGCTTACCAAAGAAAGATTCTCTGTCGCCCTGATTCTGCAGACACCCTCTGCCACGTGGTCAGCATCTTCCATTACCACTTCTTCCACTGCCCCTGGGAGAAGAATCACTGCATGTGTCCTGTCCTCTGGGATTTTCGAAACCACATTTTCCCACTACCTTTCTGACCTTTGGGGTAAGGTCTGGTAGGTAGGGAAAAATGGACTCCTATGGCAGAGAGTCTTTCCTTCTAGTTCACACCTTGTTAGTGTTCCCGACTTTAGGCCCGAACAGGGATAAACCATCAAACGGGGCATTCACAAAGGAAGATTTAAAGGGCTCTGCAAAGTCACATAAGCACATCCAGGAATGACTTCTTAGGGAAATCCCTGAACCTGCTGCTTTGCTTGCTCCATCTACTGCATAAGAAATCAGTCTCATGTGGGAGTTGACCACTGAATTTAAGGTAGAGAGCTGAGAGGAAACTTTCTCTGACACCCCTTCAGCTACTGAGCCTTGGAGGGTATCTCCTAGCTCTTTCAGGAGCTCTCTCTGTAATCTGGTAAAGTGAGTCAGGTAATTCAGTGATCTAAGAGCAAATGTCACTGAAGAAAAAATGCTCTTTCCATATCTATCCACCGTGGGAGACTCTTTGCTCGGTGGATGGACAGAAGAAAATGTGTATGAGAGTTCCTTCTTGGTGGCTGCCACCGCCACCACCACCATAGCATTTACTGGGAGTCCTTCAGTTAGAAAATTTTTGTCCAAAGGAGAGGTAATGAATTTATTTGGCCTCCTAGGAACCAGTTCCACAGAATCTGGAGACTCCCATGCCTTTCGAGAAACTAAATCCATAAGTTCTTCAAAAGGCAGAGACACCCAAGTGGTGGAAGGGTGAGATCCAAAAGCCTTTATGTACACAGACTCCTCTGCTGAAGGGTTGGTGGACTTCCAGCTGCCTCTCTGTTTAAGAATTTCCAAGATAAGGAGACATCATAGGGGGGTGACCATGGGGGCCCTTCCGTTTCATCAAGGTCCATATCCAAAGTGACGGACTGCTCTGGGGAGTCTAAATGCTTCCTCTTGCATAACCTCTTCCAAGGAATCTCTTCAGAGGGGTATGATGGAGAGGTTTCAGAAGAGTGGGGGGCACCCAGTGGGGCATCCTGAGGCCTAGGATCTCCACATCCCTGTGGATACAGGGGTATAGAGGCAGACACTGGTGCCTTTGGGGAAAAAAATGTCCAGAGATGAGAGTAGAGCTGGTTGTGGAGTCAGCACTCTCCTCATCACATCAAAAGCCCCCCACCCTTGATCCGAGGAAACACCCAGCTCCGAAGAACCAGAGAGAATTCCCAGAACCAAGGAGGATGGCTCCCAGGCTGAGGTAGGAACTGAACTCACCCAAGCCGTTGCACCGAGAGGCAGGTTTGGATCTGACAACTGTCTGATCTGACTTCCCTCCCCGGATCCGACTATAGAACATCAGCTCCTAGACTCCTCCAGATCCAATGGAACTGAGGACGTCGGAGCAATGTTCGGAAGATCGTGCAATAGGTCTTGGTTCCATCAAGATCAGCTCTAGACATTCTGGCTCTGAGGTCAGATCGGAGTAGGAATCAATGCAGAACGGGAGGATTTGGTCAGATCAGAAGCCCTCGGGATTGGATCCGATAACAGCTTGGCGAGCACCGGTGTCCTTAACAGCCTCTGCACCACATGATCCACGTCAAAGTTGGACAGGCTCTTGAAAGATCGACTCGAGGGGGCAGGACATTTGGAGGGATGCACCAATAGTGACCTGAGAGTGGGGGATACCGGTTCCAATTCAGGGGACCGGCTCCGCAACTGAAACTCCACTGGCACTGAAACTGATGGAGCCAAAGCAGTAGGCCTCTTGGATACAGCAGCCTTAGGATCCAGAGAGGAAACCTTGGACACCTTTTCAGATGGCTCTCATGGAGCAATGGAAGATGAAGACTTCTTCCCTGACTTATCTGACTTAGAAGAAGGAGACTGGCCAGACTTAGAAGAACCCGGACCTTCTTGTATTGCTTCGGAGAAGGGGGTTTTAGACCTCTAAGAGTAGAGCATTTTTTTGATCTATGGTTCTGAGGAATATTCTCCCATGAGCCGCACAAGAATCAGTTAGCTCATAGGCCTCTTAGAATCCATTTGTTCTTTCTCTCCAACAGAGGCTTGTGACTAAAAGAATGATAAATCGAACAAGACTCTTGGAAATAGACGGCTCTTAAACAGTACACACAAATGGTATATCGATCAGTAAGAGACATTCTTTGTTCGCATTCCTCGCAATCAACAACAAGAAAAGAAACCGCTAACAATCAGAATGTATAAAATTATATATATATATATATATATATATATATATATATATACACACACACACACACACACACACACACACACACACACACACACACACACACACACACACACACACATTTTTTTTTTATTTTACTTTTAACAACAATAACAATTCCTAACCTAGAAGTCTAATAGAAAGGGAAAGGATGGCACAGCCCTCTAACCTAAATGGGCTATGCCTGGAGGAGTGAGACAAAGGGAGGGGGAAAGCCCTCTAACTTAAATGGGCTAAAGCAGTTGTCTAAGTAAAATTAACTAACCTGAAAAAGCCAATAAAAGAGTAAAGAAAGGCCTCTAACTAAAACAGGCTATTTAAATTTAAAATCGGGATAGGGAGAAAAGGCCTGATAAAAAAAAAAAAATGACGGCCAACAAAGGTTTAACCACAGAAATAGTGGAAACGCAAACAATTCACTTGAGAAGTTATTAGGCAGAAAAAAAACAATACGAAAAAACAATTTCTCTCAAATATAAAGAAGAAAAGTCTACTTAGCCAGAGCCAGTAAGAAGAGGACCCAATCTTGCTTAGTGACAAACGAGATCTGGGGAGCTCTCCCAGTGTATGTTGGGATATGGTTTAGCCACGAGCTAGTGGAAGACCACGAGCTTGTGTATAAGGCCGAGTCAGATCAGATTAGAACCTTGTAAGAATGAAGATGAGACAGGACAACAATGCATCACATGTTTAAGCTCCTGTAAGGCCTTCCCCTTGTCCTAAAGAGACTTAAACAAACCAGCAGTTGCTTCATCAAAAAAAGAAGTTATGTACTTACCATAATGTTCTATGTGTATTGTCCATCTCGACCTTTATTCTCACTGATGGGTCAGATTCGATCCATCGGATCCAACTCAGCCTTTTACAAAAGCTCAAGGCCTTCAGCAAAGTTCGTGGGCATTCAACCTTACCCATAATGCCCTTCCCTAACTCCCTCAAATCTTGTTTACCCCTGATAACTCGAATTAGAGGTATAGACTTCATGGCTTAATAGTAAAGATTATTTCTGAGGCTAAAGAGTCCTATAATATCCGATTAGTGCTACTCAGTCTCCCAGGAGTATAGGCAGGGGGTATGGATGGTGGGTTGTGAGAATAAAGGTTGAGATGGACAACACACATGGAACGTTATGGTAAGTACATAACTTCTTTATGTGATATTGTCAGTCTTTCTTTTATTCTCACTGATGGATCTGTATTCCAAGCTAACTGATTCTTGTGTGGCTCATGGGAGAATATTCCTCAGAACCATAGATCAAAAAGATGCTCTACTCTTAGAGGCCAAATCCACTTTGCAATGAGTAATAAAGGTATGAGGTTTTGCCCATGTAGCTGCAGCACATATATTATCCACAGGTAGCCTTGCTTGAAAGGCTGCAGAAGCAGCTATCACCATAGTAGAATGAGGTTTAACAGGGCTAGCAAGAGTTTTTTCTAAGAACTGTAAATTAATAAAATACATTGTGAAAGCCATTTGGATAAGGTAACTTTGGATATTGGTGGGCTTTTCCTCACTTCAGAGTAAGAAACAAATAGCTGATCTGATTGTCTGAATTCTGCAGTCCTGTGTAGGTAGAAACATAACTGTGAATGTCCAGTAAATGTAATGAATATTCCTCTTTATTTTGGAAGTTTGGGAAGAAAACCGGTAACTCAATAGATTGACTGAGGCCAGTTTCAGGCACTACTTTGGAGAGAAATGAAGGGTTGGTGCATAAAGAAACTGCGTCCTTATGAAATAACAGGTACATGGTTTGACAGATAAAGTCTGTAATTCTGAAACTCTACTTGCTGAGGTAATGGCCACTAATAGGAGTGTTTTCCAGGAAAGATACTTCAAGTCACAGGTAGCAGACGGCTCGAAGGGAGGACAGATGATGTTTAACAATACAAAATTCAGATCCCACGGTGGAGATGGGTTTTGATACGGGGGTCTTAGCATAGACATTCCCTTCAAGAATGCTTTACAGGCCTAAAGCAGATGCCCTACGCTGACCGCCTTAAAAAACTCCAGCTATACTCTGTCGCATATCGTCTACTCAGAGGCGATCTTTGCTTAACATACAAGGACATGTCAAACCCAGAGCTGTTGGACATGCTACACTTAAAGAAATCCCAATCCCTCAGAGTCACACGCTCCAGGGATCTAAACCTTGTCATCACAATAAACAAAACATGCTGGAGGGATAGGTTCCTGACCCAGAGACTCCCCAGACTCTGGAACAGATTGCTCATACATGTCAAGCAGAATGCCTCTTTGGTCCTCTTCAAAAGGAACCTTGACGATTGGATGGGAGAAAGGAAATTCACCCCGGGGATCACGTCAGTCGCCCTACTAGACAGGGGTCCAGGGAAGTAAATAGTGTAGGAAGAAATAGCCAGGGAATTGTTATGGCTAGGCTTGTATAGGCCCTAGGGCTGATAGCTTAGTACCAACCTATGAACCTGTATGACATGATACTAGATCCATTTTCTCCTATTTGAAAATTTGAAATTGCTGCCAACTGTACTCTAATAGTGGCTGCTGCAGCACCTTAATTGAAAATCTTAGCCAAAAATTCTAGAATAAAATGAATGGGCGCAGTAAGTAATGTCTTTTGGATTTTCCCAGTTAGGGGCCGCCGCAGTGGATCACCGGTCCGCTTATGATTGGCAGTGGATTTTTATGGTGTAGAGTTGCCAGCCCGGCGCACAACCATCAAAAAAGGCACACCCAAATGGGAGCAGTAAAGGGATCTATTTGTCTATTGCTGGCCCACAAAACAAATCTCATCCATTTACCTTTGTACAGTTTATGTGTAGATGATTTATGAGAAGATTAATTGTGACTACTATAAGTTTGATTCTTTGTATAATATTGTCCTGATACAGTATATTTTTTATGCTGCTCTCTTTTCCATCGTATGTAATAGTTATTATGTCTTTGTGGAGCTTTTCTCCCCGGGCCTCTGCTGAAAATGGAAATATATCCAGTCAGACTAGCCCGGTTAACAAATGTAAAATAAATAAAATAAAATAAAATAAATTATGTTTTACTGGGGACAATAGGAGAGGAAACCTGGCAATCAAGGGAACTGGAGCAGCTAAGCTGTTAGTTTGAGAATTCTCCAGATTGAGATGAATCATTCCTGATGGGTGAGTCAAAAGGTCTGGAACAGGATCCAGAATACAAGGTTCATCTTGAATATGAGACTGGAGGAAGGGGAACCCAATTTATCGAGGCCAATAGGGGGTTCAGGATTATTGTCGTCTCCAGCAAACTTGCTTTCTGCAGAAATGTAGGGATTAGAGGAACTGGTAGAAAGGCATAAAGAAGTTCCGAAGCCAATCGTGAACAAGTGCATCCCTTGGTAATTCCCCCGGAGGAGGGATCATGGCAAAGTAGTTGCTGCATTTTGCACTGGTGAGCGAAGCACAGAGGTCACAGCAAGCATGGCCCCATTTTTGGAAGATCTCTTCCACAACTTTGTGATTGAGAACCACTTGTGAGGCCATAACATGGCTATGCTCAATTTGTCTGCAATTACATTGGATTTCCCCAGTTTGAAGCTGTTGCCCATTGCCAGACCCTCAGGGCTTCTCGACAAAGGGAGTAAGATCTGGTTCCCCCCTGTTTGTTTATGTACCAGACTACAGACATGCTGTCTGATTGAACTGCTATCATTCCTAGAGGGAGAGAGTCTTGAAATGCTTGCAACGCCAAAAGCACTGCCCTCATCTCTAGGATGTTTATGTGCAAATGACCCTTGTGTTACTGCCAGATGCCTTGGACTGTCTCTCTGAGATAGTGCCCCCCCCCCAATCTGGGAAGCATCCATGGTCACTGTGGCTTGGGGTTGAGGGGGAATAATGTGACAGCCTTGAGATACCAGTGGAGAGTAAATCCACAATTGGAGGTCCTTTTTGCATGAGTTGGTTATCATGATCTTGTGTGTCATTGGACGTTCTAGAATTGACCAATTGTGTCGAAAGTAACCACTGGAGTATTCTCATGTGAAGTCAAACTAGGGGAATGAGAACAATTGCAGCAGCCATTTTTCCTAGTATTTGGAGAACTACTTTGGCAGAAGCTCGTTTCTTCCTGATCCACAGTCTTACATAATGTCGAAGATAGTTTACTCTGTCCTGTGGAGGTTTTGCTGTCATTGTTGTCATGTTTATCTCTGATCCTATGAAGACCAAGCTCCGGCATGGCTCTAGACCAGATTTTTTGTAATTTATGGTAATACTAGGGAGGAACAGAGCTGTAGAGTATAGTCCCTGGCTTGTAGTAGAAGATGCCTGGTCAGGGCAGTTATGAGCCATTCGTCCATATATGGAAACACCCAGACTCCTTGGCATCTCAGATGAGATGCCACTACTGCCATGCATTTGGTGAACACTCTGGGGGCTGAAGTGAGACCAAAGGGCAGAGCTCGAAACTGGAACTGACTGGCTCCTACCAGAAGCAAAAGTGCCCTCTGGATCTCCTTTCCATTCATATATGGTAGTACACATCCTGAAGGTCTACAGAGCACATCCAATTGTCTTTTTCCAAGAATGGAAGAATCCACTGCAGTGTCACTATCTGGAACTTGGTCTTTTTCACAGATGTGTTCGGAATTCTGAGATCCAAAATGGGTCGCCAGTCCCCTGTTTTCTTTGGAACTAAAACTAATCTTGAGTAAGTTCTGAATCCTCTCTGGTCTGCAGGGACTTCTTGGATGACTCTTTTTCTTAGCAACGTTTGAATTTCTATGGTTCCTTCTTCCTTTTGACTGGGTGGAACATCTGGAACTGATTTGTTTATGGGAGTGGGAAAGGAGAAGGGAATAATGCAACCCCTGGATATTATGTCCTGCACCCATCTGTCGTTTGTTATCTTTTGCCAGGTTTGAAGATGCAGAGACAATCGTCCCCCAACTGCCTCCAGAGGCAAGCAATCAGGTACCCACTGAAAAGGCTTACCAAAGAAAAATTCTCTGAAGCCCTAATTCTGCAGGCCTCCCTTGCCACAAGGGCAGCATCTTCTGTTATTGTTCCCACCTCTGCCTCTAGCAGGAACTTTCACCATGTGTGTCTTGGAAAGACCTTTGTGATTTTTTGAACATCTGTCCACTACCTCTCTGACCTTTGGGAAAGGGTCTAGTAGGTGTGGAAAAATGCACTCCAATGGCAGACAAGGGCCTGCCTTCCTGTTCACACCTAGTGAGTGTTTTTTTTACTTTCAACCCAAAGAGAGAGGAGCCATCACAAGGTGTGTTAATGAAGGAAGACTTAAAGGGCTCCACGAAATCACAAAGGAGTATCCAGGCTTGCCTCCTAAGAGAGATACCTGAACCTACCACCCTGCTTGCTCTATCTACTGCATATGGTATGAGTCTCATGGAAGAGTTTACGATTGAATTGTGGGTGGTGAGTTGAGTGGTGACTTTATCTAATGCCGCGTAAGCTACAGCTCCTTGGAGGGAGTCTGACAGCTCTTTCAACAGGTCTCTCTGCAAGCTGGTAAAGTAGGTCAGATAGTTCATCAACCGTAAGACAAAGGTCCTATACCTATCCATGGTCCTGGAATCTTTATTCAGAGGATGGCTAGAAGAACTGGTCTTGGATAGTTCTTTCTTGGTGGCTGCTGCCACGACCATGGTATCAACTGCTACACCTTTAGTTAAGAAAGGCTTGTCCTTAGTGGCAGTAATGTACTTATTTGGCCTCCTAGGAGTCAGCTCTATGAAATCTGGGGTCTCCCAAGCCTTATTGAGAGATTAAATCAATAAGCTCATCGGAAGGAGTGGTCACCCAAGAGGTGGAAGGACGAGACACAAAAGCCTTCAGGTATACGGACTCCTCAGCTGAAAGGGATGTGGACTGCTAGTCACCTCTCTGCTTTAACATTTCCAGGATGCCTCCAAAGGAGACATCTTCAGGAGGTGACCATGGGGACCCTTTTGCATCATTGAGATCAGTATCAGATGTGATAGACTTCTGTGGGGAGTCAAGGTGCTTCCTCTTGCAGGTCCTCTTCTGAAGGACTTCTGGTAGGGTAGTCTGGGGAAGTGTCAGAAGAGGAGGGTGTCCCTTGCTGGACATCCTAAAGCCTGGGGTCTCTGTGGTCCTCTGGAGAGGTTATATGAGAGGGCAAAGTCACCAGCACAGAAGAGGGGAGGAAGATTCGAGATGGACTGTGTCTGAGACTGGGATGTAGTCAATACCCTCCTCATAACCTCAAAGGCACTCTGTCCCTGCTCAGAACAACACCCTGGATCTGACAAAAGAGTTGGGGCCAAAGGAATCTCTGGTGCAGGAAACAGAAGATCAGAAGCAGAGGTAGGATCCAAACTCACCTGCACAGAAGCCCCCAGAGGCATAATCGGATCTGGAGAGATCCAAACCCGCTCTGCAATTTGACCGGGGAGTGTCGGCTTAGAGGTCTCCTGCTCCGACAGAGTGGAAACACTCAGGGCAAATATCGGATCCGAGGAACCAGTGGGTCTAGGATCTGAGACAGGCAAAAGCTGGACCTCCAAATCTTCCGGCTCTGAAACCAGGTGACGGATTGAAGGAGGAGCAGGCACGGATGGGGAAGACTTCATTGCCTCTGACTCCTTTGGGTTCGAATCCAGTAACAACTTGGCCAAGGCTGGTGTCTTCAGAAGCCTTTGCACTACCCTATCCACAACATCATCAGATAAACTCTTGGTAGACCGAGTAGAAAAGGTTGGATATCTTGTCTTTGGTCAAGAATGGAGAAGGGAGCTGAGAAGGTATTGGTTCCAATGATGGAGAATGGCTCCTATATCTAACTTCAGTGGGAGCTGAAGAGGTCAGAGCCAAGGTTTCCAGCTGCTCCAATGAACTCTTGGATCTGGACATGACTGTCTACTCCAAAGTTTCTGTTGGAGCAGACAATATTGGACCTTTTATTTTGGCTCCGAATATGACTTTGGAGCTGAAGAAGAACGTTTTTGTGACTTGTCAGATTTTGAAGAGGTTGCGGACTCCATTGAGATCACCTCAGAAAAAGGAGTTTTCAGCAGTCCCTTTAAAATTAGCTTGTTTTTACACTCTATGATAGCCCTTTGGATAAACCCATGGCAAATGCAGCATGACTCTTGGAGATGAAGAGGCCCCAAGCAGTATAGACAACGTGTGTGAATCACTAGGGGCATCTTCTTCCCACACTGTCCACATTTTTTGAAACCAAGAGGTTTCCCTTCTTGCTTCTTAGACATTATCCTGAGAAGAAAGTGAGTTAAGTGAAAAATACAACAAGGCACACAGACACACACACACACACACACACACACACACACACACACACACACACACACACACACACACACAAACGCGCGCGCTGCAAACATCCTCTAACTTAAATGGATGGAAGTTATGCAGGAAAAATAGTAGTAGCAGGTTTTTTTTTTTGTAAACAGAAGAAATCGTCCTCTAACTCAAATGGATGACAAAGAAAGGGGAAGGGGGCAACAGATAAGGATAAACGCCCGCTAACTTAAACAGATGTTAGTAGGGAAAGGAAATCAACACTCACTCTTTAAAAGTGAAAAATAATGGTAAGGGATACACTCAAAATCTCTAAACTAACATTAAACTAATAAAGAGAGAAGCTAAGTATGTAAAATGAGAAGTTATGTACCTACCATAACGTTCCATGTTAGTTGTCTTCTTCTCGCCTTCTTTCTTGCTGGATGGGTTCGGAGCCTATCCTCGGCTCCGACTCAGCCTATACTAAAGCTCGAGAGCTAATTTTACCGGCTCGAGGCAACCCTATATCCCATGATGCTAGGCGCTAACTACCCAGATCTCGTTTGGTAGCTGAGAACATAGCAATTTTAGCCTCCCAACCCAAGAGAGAGAAGGAAAGGGGGAAAACTCCCATGTGCCACTACCTGAAGCTATAGTCACCCAAGGATAACCAGTTTAGGCTTCAAATTATGAAGGGTGAAGACCCTGATAAAAAAAGGGAAATCCTTACGGTCTATCCAGGCTAGGGGGATGGTGGGTGGAATGCAAGAAAGAAGGCAAGAAGAAGACAACTAACATGGAACGTTATGGTAGGTACATAACTTCTCAATGTTGTCAATCTCGCCTTCATTCTTGCTGGATGGGACCACGTCCCTAGCACCTTCATCCCAGATGGCTCATTGGAACAGGCTCTTGAGAACGGTGGAACCAAAATTTGCCGTTTCTGGAGGCCATATCTAATTTGTAGTGTGTAATAAAGGTATAAGGAGAGGCCCATGTGGCTGCTGAACAAATAGTATCCATTGGCAATCTAGCTTGAAAGGCTGTTGATGTAGCTAAAGCTCTGGTTGAATGGGCTCTTGGCTTAGAAGGTAATTCTTTACCTCTGAGTTGATAGAGATAGGTAATCACAGAGGACAGCCATCTAGACAAGGTTACTTTGGATACCGGAAGGCCCTTTTTACCTTCCACATAGGACAGAAAAAGCTGTTCAGATTTCCTAGTTTGTTTAGTTCTGTCCAGATAATAACGGAGCTGACGATGAATGTCCAGATAATGCAGTTTTTGGTCTGCCCTGTTAGAATAATTAGGAAAGAAAACTGGGAGATTGATAGATTGATTTAAATTTGCCTGAGAAGCCACCTTGGGCAAAAAGGATGGGTTAGTTCTGAGAGAAACCCTGTCTTTGTGGAAAACTAGATACGTAGGACGAATGCAAAGGGCATGGAGTTCTGATACTCTCCTTGCAGAAGTTATGGCAACTAGGAAGAGAGTTTTCCAAGAGAGCAACTTTAAAGAACAGGAAGCTGCAGGTTCAAAGGGAGGAAGAATCAAGGATGTTAAAATCAAATTTAAATCCCACTGTGGTGGGGGGTCTTTGATTGGGGGTTTGAGTAAAAAGATACCCTTAAGGAAGGCTTTACAAAGCTTGTGGGACATGATGCTGGAATCCAATAGGCCTATGTGAAAATTTGAAATGGCCGCTAACTGAACCTTTACAGTAGAGGATGAACAGCCTGAATGAAAAATTTCCGCTAGGAAATCTAGGACTGACTGTATAGGAGCAGTGAAGGGATCTATATTCCTAGCCCTTGCCCAGAAGGAAAAACGCTTCCATTTACTAGCATAAATCCTTCTGGTAGAGGACTTAAGGGAAGCTACAATAATATCACGGACAGAATTGGAAATCAGGGGAAGCCTGGCTAAGGATGGAAGTGGAGCAACCAAGCTGTGAGGTTGAGAGATTGGAGGGATTGGTGCAGCCGCCCTGACTGGTGGGCCAAAAGATCTGGCACTGGGTCCAGATGCCAAGGCTGTTCCAAAAGATAACGATGCAGGAACAGGAACCATATCTGTCGAGGCCAAAAAGGGGCAATGAGGATCATCCTGGCTCTCATGGCGGTAGCTTTCTGAATCAACTGAGTGATTAATGGAAAGGGGGGAAAGCGTATAGAAGTCCCCGAGGTCAATCGTGGACTAGAGCATCTCTGGGGGGAATGACCTGGAAGGGGAAAGAGGGTGAAGAAGTCGAGGCACTTGCTGTTTTGAGGTGTTGCAAAAAGATCGCAGCAAGGAGGACCCCACTTCTGAAAAATCTCCTCCGTTACTGATTGCTTGAGAGACCACTCGTGTGGCATGAGAATAGCTCTGCTCAACCTGTCCGCTATGATGTTGGACTTCCCGGGGATATGCGTTGCTATCAGAAACCGCTGAGAAAAGATCGCCCATTGCCAAAGTCTGAGTGCCTCTCGACACAGGGAATAGGACTTGGTTCCGCCCTGCTTGTTGATATACTACACTACGGACATATTGTCCGTCTGAATTGCAATAGTCCCTAAAGGAAGAGAGTCTTGGAGGGCCTGCAACGCCAAAAGCACTGCTCTCATCTCCAGGACATTTATGTGCAGGTGGCATTCGAAAGGTTGCCATGTGCCCTGGACTGTCCCGCCCTGAAAATGCCCCCCCCCCACCCGATCAGGGAGGCATCCGTTGTGACAGTGGCAACCGGAGGGGAAGGAATGAATGGTCTGCCCTGAAGGACTTGAGGGGAGACCATCCACCAAGACAGATGTTTCTTGCAAGACAGTGTTATTATGATTTTGTGTGTCAAAGGAAGCTGTTGGAAGGACCACTGGGAGAAGAGCATCCACTGAAGGAGCTGCATGTGAAAGCGAGCAAGGGGAAGTAGTGTGATGGCTGCCGCCATGAGACCTAACACTTTTAGAACAAACCTGGCCTGGATTCTTTTGCTCTGAAGGAGGATATGAACATGATTTTGAATATCTAAAACTCTTTGCTCGGTTAATTTTGCTGAGAGATGTATGGTGTCCAAGGTGGCGCCTATGAAGGTAATAGACTGACAAAGCGGCAAGGCAGACTTTTCGAAATTTATGGAAATACCTAGCCCTTTGCAAGTTTGAATGGTGTAATCTCTGGCAAGAAGAAGCTGATGCCTGGCTTCTGGGTACAGCGATAACCTTCCCCTGACTGCCTCCGAAGGTGGACAGTCGGGCAGCTTCTCAGGGATGCTGGAAGGGTTTATCAGAGAGAGACTCTCTGTTACCCTGATTCTGTGGACCTCCTCTGCCTCTAGGGTGGCGTCTGTTATTGTTCCCCCTCCTGCCTCTCGGGGGAAACTGACTTCTTGCGTCAGGCGTGACTCCCTGAGATTTGTGGAACCATATTTTTCCACCCTTTTGACCCTTAGGATAGGGTCTGGACGGGGTTGAAAAATGGACTCCTATGGCAGAGAGAGTCTTGCCATCTTGTTCGCATCTGGTCAAAGTATCCTTCACTTGAGGTCCAAACAACGCTGAATCATCAAAGGGGGAGTGAGTGAAGGATGCCTTGAAGGGGTCTGCAAAGTTGCAAAGCCGCATCCAGGCATGACGCCTTAAAGCCACGCCTGTGCCTGTGGCTCTACTCGCTCTATCGGCTGCATAAGAAATAAGCCGCATGGAGGAATTGACAATGGAATTTAGGGTTCCTAGCTGGGAGTTGATTTTGTCCTGAGACCCCGCAGCTGTTGGATCCTGTAGGGTATCACCCATTTCTTTGAGAATGTCTCTTTGAAGGCGGGTGAAATGGCACAAGTAATTCAGGAACCGCATGGTGAAGGTCGCTGAAGAGAATCCGCTTGCCGTACCTATCCATAGTCCTAGATTCCTTATTAGGAGGATGGATAGGCACTGAAGGATCGGCCAGTTCCTTCTTAGTGGCTGCAGCCACCACCATGGCATCAACTGGGACACCCTTACTTAAAAATTGTTTATCTGACGGGGCTGTAATAAATTTGGAGGGCCTCCGTGGGGTGGGTTCCGTCGTATCAGGGGCCGTCCATGCCTTCCGCGCCACCACTTCAATGAGGGGGTCAAAAGGCGGAGACACCCAGGAGGTGGAAGGTCGAGAACCAAACGCCTCCAGGTAAACCGACTCGTCCTTGGAAGGATTGAGGGTAGACCAGTTCCCCCTCTGCTTGAGGATTTCAAGGATGTCGGAAAAGGAGACATCCTCAGAGGGGGACCGTGGGGACCCTTCCGACTCATCCAAGTCGGTATCAGATGTGATGGACTCAGGGGAGTCCACATGCTTCCTCTTACATGTCCTCTTTCGAGGGGGTTCACCTGATGGATCAGGGGAAGCCTCGGAAGAGGTGGATATTCCCAATGGGGAAACCTGAGGCGTTGGGTCTCTACGGTTAGGAATGAGAGAGTGGGTAGAGACCACAGCAGGCACTACAGTGGGAGGAGCTGATGGAGCTGACCGTGGAGCAGGCACAGGGGCCAGTATGCTCCTCATGACCTCGAAGGCGCCCCTATCAGGCAGAACAGAGGGTTCCCGTTCCGAAGAAATAGGAACCCCAGCCGGCACTGAGATAGACGGCTCCGAAGCCGATGTCGGGGCCGAACTCACCAGTGCTGAAGCTCCGAGAGGGAGAACGGGGTCGGACAAGGGTCCGATTCCACTTGCCCCCTTGGAGCCGACGAGGGAGTCCAAGCGCCCGGATCCCTCCATGGATGGGACCATGGAAGAGATCGGAGCAGACGACGGAGCCGAAGGGGAAAGTATCGGCTCCAATGTCACGACGGTTACGGCTCCGAGGAGCTCCGGCTCCAAACTCAGGGGCAGAGTCGGAGGAAGAATCGAAGATGGTATGGGTAAAGCCACTGTCTGTTGAGACGGGCTGTGAAGCATTTGGGCCAGTGCCTGAGACTTTAGGAGTTTGCTAACCACCCTCTCAAGGTCATGGTCAGAAAGCCTGGAAGACCGAGAGGAATGGCTCTGATGGCTCCACTCCGAGAGCAAAGGCAATCTCGGAGCCGAGTGAATGGACTCCAGGGACGGAGCCAATCGTGACGCAGTAGGTGAGCCACCAGCCGAAGGCTTGGAGCATGGAGCCGACGGTTTGGATGGCTTTGAAGGTTTACCCGGCAAGGACTTAGCCGGGGAACCTTCGGGCTTTAATAAGCCCCTCAAAATTAACTTATTCCTGCACTCCTGCAGGACTCTTGGACTGAACGCATGACAAACAGAACAAGAGTCCTGCAGGTGCGGGGGTCCCAGGCAATAAACGCAAGAAGTGTGACTGTCTGTCAGTGACATTTTCTGACAGCACGAGTCACACTTCTTGAAGCCTGAGACTTTAATGTCTTTAGACATTAAGGCTGTTAAAGAAGAAAAACTCTTCCTTAGAAGCTAAAACACACACACACACACACACACACACACACACACACACACACACACACACACACACACACACACACACACAAAGTAAAAATAAAGGTTAATAACCAACACACACCTAACTGTCCCAAAACAAAGGAACGGGAAAAAAACGGAAAGGGCCTAAGGCCTAACATTAACAGGGGGAGGGATATAACTTTGGGATTTAGGGATTAACCAAAAAATGGGACCCAACGGGGTTGTATAAGTACTAGACTATATAATTATAAAATAAAAGGGGAAAAATTCCTAAGAAAGGAGAAGAAAAATTTAAATTTTTCACTGACCTGTGGAACCGTTTAAAAAAGCACCTCACTAGCGAAAGTGGCAAACGAGATCTGGGTAGTTAGCGCCTAGCATCATGGGATATAGGGTTGCCTCAAGCCGGTAAAATTAGCTCTCGAGCTTTAGTATAGGCTGAGTCGGAGCCAAGGATCAGCTCCGAACCCATCCAGCAAGAATGAAGGCGAGATTGACAACTTAACATCTATTATTTAAAAAAAAAAAAAGCACTTAGCCCAGAGCTTGCTTCAGAACCATGTCTTTTACAGAGCAGCAAACAATATCTGATGGAGTTAGGGAAGGGCATTATTGGTAAGGTTGAATGCCCACGAGCTTTGCTGAAGGCCTTGAGCTTTTGTAAAAGGCTGAGATGGATCTGATGGACTGGATCTATCCCATCAGTGAGAATAAAAGCGAGACTGACAACATCACATCAAAAGTTTATTACCCGGAGAAGCATCCATCAACTTAGTCTTAATATTATCAGGTAAAGGTTGAAGCCTAAGCCAAGAATACCTCCTTATTACTGAAACAAAAAGCAACAGCCCTAGAAGAGGCATCTGCTACATCATAACTACATTTGATAGAATAACAAACTACTTGAGAGGAAGCAAGGAAAGAGCAGAATATTTAATCTCAGAGTCTGGAAGATCAGAAAAAAGCTGACAAGCCTGAGAAAGTAGTGTCAACACATACCTAAATGTATGGGTCTGACAAATAATTGCCCTAAAAGCTAGGGTAGCAAAAGTATAAACCTTCTTACCCAGTCTGTCCATGGTTCTGCTGTCCTTGTCACCAGAAAGCAGTAACTTGGATGAAGGAAGCAATTGATACGGCTTATCAGAGGCTACAGGCACCACAGAGAGGTCAGCAGCAGGACATTTGAGCAAAAAGGTACAATCCTCAGGCACCCTATAAAACCTATCAGGCTTCTTGTGAGCAGGGGGCAGAGAATCAGGTGCTTTAGAGGCATTGGAAAAAACATCCAGTAAAGCAGCCAAAACAGGAGGAACAGCCGCAGGTTTAGGAGATTCCAGCCAAACTCATAGTACCTCTTATGGATATCAGAGACCTGAGCACAATCCCACTTAAAAAATTCCATCATCCAAAAGATTAAGTCTCCAAAGGAAATTTCCTCAGTTCTCCTCTGATCCATAGTCCAAAGGAGAAGGAATCTAAGTAGAATAAGTAAGGGATTCTTCATCAGAATCCAACTCATCCTCATAAGAATTCAGTTCACTGGGACTTTTAAGCAGAGAAGAGGACCAAGGAGGAGCAGAAATCGAAACCCATTGAGGAGGCCTTAATAACAGTAAAGCATTAAATAACCCGACTAAAGGGCTGCCACTCACTTTCTGGATCCCTAGGAGCAGAAGAAACATGTTTAGTTTTCTGTTTCTCTTTTAAGGGAACGTCGACTCTAGAAAATTGAGAAGGCTCTGACTCATGACAGCATTCGACAACTGTAGTAGGTTACATATTCACAAAAAGAATCTGTGAAACCCCCTCCCCTTAACCCCTTGGAAACAACCAACCATGGTTCCCCCCTGAAAGCCCATAACGAATACCTGAAAAGCCTCATTGACATGCTGCCCGCCAGATTCTCACCAGCCTCCAACCCGGTCTCAGCAAAATAATCCTACAACACAGCCAGGTTAAGTCTCCGGGTTTGTAGCAACCTTAGGAGAAACACCCGGCAGAAGCTTAACAGTGGAATATTCCGATCTTACCTTTTTCACTTTTTTCTTCCCTGACGGCTGACCCTTGGGGCAGGAAGTTCCTTCCATTGTATTTTTAGCAAGAAGCTTAAGACGCTGGTTCTCAAGAGACAATGAAACGGAAGAAAGCTTACTATGAAGGATTTTCAGGATGAATGCCTGACAAATTAAAAAAGATGTAGCTCCTAGGCAATAAAGGCACTTATCATGGCAGTCTTTATGGGAATTTGCCTCCCACACTGGCGTTTTCCCTTCCTGGATGACATTAACCCAAACAGCACACAAATTTCCAGAAAAAGAACAAAACCCCAACTGAGTTCTCATCTGCAATGGTGAGGACTTCAGCAAACAGGAGTAATCACAGGAATACAAAAATGCAGTAAAAATGGCAGAAAACAGATGTAGGCAAACAGACCGATGGTTAGAAAAACGTTCGGACTGGCAGCAGAGGTGTTCTAAGGATGGTACGCCTGAATATCACCTTTAAGCCCTATGCTACATGAGGAGCATTTGGGTGACATTCAGAGTACTTTAAAAGCAACGGTAGACTTTGGTAGACTGGCCTGACATTGGGCTTCCACGGCAGAGAATCCCAAATGTGATGAATACTGCAATAGTGAATGCAAAGACATCTGACAATCCTCAGCAACCTTGTAGAACTTGTCAGGTTTCTTTCGATCAGGAGACATAGAAGCAGCTAAAAAAGTGTCTAATAAAGCAGCCAACACACACAGGAGGTACTACAGAAGGTTAGGAGTGTCCATCTGAAGCATCTCATTATACCTTTTCTGGAAATCTGACACTTGAGATGAATCCCACTTAAAGTATTCCATCATTCTAGCTATAATGCCTCCAAAAGACAATTCCTCAAAAGCAGACTTAAGGCTCACAGACTCTTCGCCATCAGAACCATAAGGCAAAGGTGAAGGCATCTTAGAAGAGAAGGACAGGGACCCACCATCAGACTCTGGATACTCATCTGAGGTACTGAGTTCTCTAGCTTGCTTGGAAGGAATAGAAGTCCAACTGGGAGTAGGCACATAAATCCCTTCGGAGGCTTCAGGGCCATTAAGGCATAAAACAGGTCCTAAGTAAACTCCTGCCATTCCCTTTGAGGATCCTTAGGGAGTACAGAAGTATGCTTAGTCCTCTGCTTTTTCTTGGTAGGTAAGGCAGACCTAACAAATACTGGAGGTTCCAACCCTTGACACGACTCATTAAGAGTACCCGAAATCACTTCCCTGACCACAATCTGCAGAATCCCTCTAGGGCCTCTGAGATGATCAGCTATGGTTCTTCCTTTAATGTCCAGAGCAGATGCCTTCAAAGCCTCAGAGGATGTGCAAAACTAAGGTTCCATGCAGGCCTCCAACAGGATTATAGCACAGGAATACAGTGTAGACACTGGGCAGCCTACAGAACTATCACCTACTACTAGAGAAACATCTGGTGGAGGCTGGACAGCCAAAGAATTTGGCCGAGATTTATTGGTTTTCTTTTTGCTTAACAGTACCTTGGGGTTAGAAGATTCTTCCATGCTACCTTGGGCTAACAGTCTAAGCCTCAGGTTCTCAACACAGATGGCCAGGGAAGTCAACCAACTTCTAAGAGTCATAGGCACAAATGCTTTACAAATACTATATAATGTGTGGTTTTGGGAAGCACTGAGACAAAAAGACACCATTTGTGATGATCCTTATAGTGAATCTGCCTCCCACACTGACATTTTCCCTTCCTGGATGGCAAGAACTCTACGTAACTAAAAAAGAACAAGACCAAAAGACAAAACAAAAAATACCACAACAGGGCACTTATCTGAGAACTAGGTATCCAGCACAGCAAAAGGGCTTTCAGACCGATGAGCGATGATGGCATTCAGACTGGTATTAAAGAAGTTCTGAGTAAGTGCGTCCGTATGTCAGCTTTATGCCCTACATCCTGAACAGGGAGCATATGTGTGATGTATGGTGCATACAAGATCTAAAGGCTTTGGTATACTGGTCAGACGATAGGCTGTCCTTGGCAGGAGATCCCTACTTTGAAGAATACTGGAACAGTAATACAGAAGAACTTCTTACTATAACAGTAGATTTCCTATGGATTACTGTTGCAGTATTCTTAATAGATGGGTTGTAGCTCACTGATGTCCAGCAGGGTACCAAAAGTTTACCTTCATACATTGTACATCTGGGTGATGATCTCAGCTCATAGGCATTGGCGCATTAAAGTGGACGTATGTACAAGGTCCTCAGACTACCTCCAAGCCAGCAGAGGCCTGAAGAATACCAAGGAAGGGAAAGGTCAGCTAGGAGGGGATTAGGTTGAACAGGCTAAGCAAGTTCCCCCTCAAAAGGAAAGATCCCATGATAATAAGTCTGCCTGTATGTGCAAATGTAAGGCATAACATTAGTGCCATTGTGAAGAGGAGAAGTAATGAAAAAAGGGGAAAGGTGGCAGGGAAGGCATACTGCAACAGTGGTCAGTAGGACATCTACTGTTACGGTAAGTTCTTACACAACTGTACTATTTCCTGACTGAATCACTGTTGCAGATGGATGATTCAGAGAGCTATATATAGAGAGGGTGGTAGGTTTAAAATGTTCAAGTAGAAGAGTCCAGGATGCCAGACAGAACCCTTCTGGTAAACATAGTCCTGGACCTAAAGAAAACATCTAACCCTGTAATGTTTTGTAAAGGTGTGAACAGATGGCCAAGTAGCTGCTTCTAAAATGGACCTAGTATCCACTGCTTTATAAAAAGCACCCGAAGAAGGTACTTGAGTGGGGTGAGCTTTTGGCCAAGAGAGTAACGGTTTTCCATGGTGAGAGTAGCATATGGAAATAGCCTTTGAAATCCAGGAAACAAGATATTGTTTAGAAATTGGTTGTCCTAGACTGGAGTCAATAAAGGAAACAAACAGTTGATCTGTTTTTTCTGATATCTCTAGTCTTGTCCAGGTAAAAAGTACAACCATAAATGTAGATGTTCAAGTGTTCACCCTGCTGCAGTCATCACACTTGGGTTATCCTGTCGTCAAGCAGTCCCGCAGTCGGCCGGAATTCCAAAGTCTTGGTCTGGCGTCGGTTGCTGTCGCCTCTTCCCTGACGTCAGTGCGCCAGGGGTATATATAATGCAATCAATGACATTTTCTTCAGTTTTTCTTGCCCCAGATGTCAGGTGCCCCCAAAAAGGTGGTCAGAAATTAGTACCAAATGGAGTAACCACTGTACAAACACAAAATCCCTTCAGCTATAAGCAAATACATCAGTAAGGCATTGAAGAGATTTAGCCAGTAGAACAGAGGGGATGGAGGGGGGATAACCTGGACTGCAGCAGGGTGAACACTTGAACATCTACATTTATGGTAGGTACAAAACTGTACTATGTTCATCGTGTTACCCTGCTGCAGTCATCACACTTGGGTTGAATCCCAAAGCTAAGGTAAGGGGGGAGGTATCATAGAGGGTTAGTGGAGGCTATAAGGCCCTGCAGAACTGCAATGGCGAAGCCCGCCCTGGACTTAGAGTAAAGAGGTAAGTGATAGTGTTTGGTAAAGGTGTGTACTGAACTCCAAGTTGCAGCTTCTAAAATTTCCTTGGTTGGAACCCCCCCTGAGAAAGGCTGTAGAAGTAGCTGTTGCCCTGGTAGAGTGGGATCTAATGGTAGCAGGAACTGGTTTCTCATGATGGGTACAGCAGAACCATATGCAATGACCTATCCATTTAGAAATGGTTTGCTTAGATATAGCCTTCCCTTGAGAAGCTGTAGCATAGGCTACAAAGAGCTGGTCAGATTTTCTGAAAGCCTTAGTTTTGTCCAAGTAGTAACGAAGCTGCCTGTGAATGTCCAAGGAATGCCGGAGTCTCTCTCCTTTGTTCTGTGGATTGGGGAAGAAGGTGGATAAGTGGATGGTTTGATTTAAAGCTACACTGGAAACCACCTTAGGCATAAAGGAAGGATTAGTTCGTAGAGAAACTCTGTCTTGATGAAAAATGAGGAAAGGTTCCACTGCCATTAGTGCCTGTAGCTCTGAGACTCTTCTAGCTGAAGTTATTGCTAGGAGTAGGGCAGTCTTCCATGATAGGAACTGAAGATCTGCAGAGAAAGTTGGTTCAAAGGGAGGTAGCGTTAGTTTTTCCAGAGCAAAACTGAGCTCTCCTGGGTGGTCTAATGTTTTTTGCCCCTCTGAGGAACTGCCTTAGAAGAGGATGTGAAAATAAAGGTGGATCCGTGTTGTAGTGAGCTGAAATAGCTGAAGCATGGATTTTAATTGAGGAAAAGGAAAGTCCTTTGTGCAACATCTCAGCTAAATACTGTAGAATGTGAGGCATGTGAGGCTGAATTGTGTCTTGGCCTTTAGCTTGGTTCCAGGCACAAAACCTTTTCCATTTGTCCGAATAAGCCTTCCTGGTGCTTGGCCTCCTGGCTTCCAGAATAACATCCAGAACTGCTTGTGAAAGAGGAGCTGGTTGGATGTTTAGTTGATTTGCCATGCAGCCAGATGTACAGTCTTGAGCTGGCTGTGAAGAATCTGATTGTTTTGTTGTGTGAGCAAATGGGGGATTTGAGGCAAAATCCATGGTGGGCTGTGGGCCATATTTTTCAATAGCGGATACCAGTGCTGACGTGGCCCGTCTGGATCTATGAGAATCAGTTGTGATCTCTCCTTTTTGACTTGACTGAAGAGGCAATGGAGGGAAGGCATATACTGTCAGGTTTTTCCAACTGAACTTTCCAATCTTGATGGTGAAATGTCCTTGTACAAAAATTTGTCAGTTGATAGTTTTGAGGACTGGCAAACAGGTCTATGTCTGGAAGGCCCCATTTTTGAGTTATCATTGCAAATATTTGTGGATCTAGTTTCCACTCATGGGGATCCTTGATGTTTCTGCTGAGGTCGTCCGCCAATGTGTTCTTCTGTCCTGGCAGGAATTGAGCTTGTAACTGGATTTGGTAGGCCAGAGCTGTGTTCCATAAGATCATTGCTTGCCTGCATAGAGGGTAGGAATGTGTACCCCCTTGTTTGTTTATGTACCACATTACTGCGGTGTTGTCCGTCTTTATTGTAAGTTGTCCTGGATGTAATAGATCCTTGAAGGCTGTCAGAGCTTTCTGTACAGCTAGCATCTCTTTTTGATGTATGTGCAGATTTCTTTGATCTGCAGTCCATAAGCCTTGAATGCATTGTCCTGCCATGTGTGCCCCCAGGCGTAGTCTGAAGCATCTGTTGTGATAGTTTGCCTGGCTGGGGGCAAAGTGAAAGGCTGACCCTTGTTGAGGTGACATGCCTGTGACCACCATAGAAATTCCTGTTGTAGACAGGGAATGAGAGATATCATTGTGTCCAAGCTGTGGCTGTGTTGAGACCATACACTTTTTAGGTACCACTGTAATTTCCTTATATGCAGCTTTGCAAATGGTATTATTAGTATGCAAGATGCCATGAAGCCCAAAGCCTGCAGAATTTTTCTTGCAGTTAATTGGGTCTTTGTTGCCATTGTCTTGAAATATTGAGTCAGTTGTAGTTGCTTGTCTGGTGTAAGATAAGTCTTCTGGGCCGTTGTATTTAAGCTGGCACCCAGGAATGTCATTTTTTGTGAGAGTACTAGTTTTGACTTTTCGTTTACTGTGTACCCCAGGCAGTTTAGTAGATGCTTTACAAAGGCCAGATGATGTAAGAGAATGTCTTTGCTTTCTGCTTGGATGAGGCATTCGTCCAGTTATGGATATATTTGAATTCCTCTTTGTCTGCAGTATGCAATTACTGGTGCCAGGCATTTTGTGATAACTCTGGGTGCAGTAGATAAGCCAAAGGGCAGTGCAGAGAATTGGTAATGGGTTGAACCTGCAATGAAACGGAGGTATCTTCTGCAACTTTGTCTGATAGGGACATGCAGGTATGCCTCCTTGAGGTCCAACGTTACTAGCCATGCTTCCTTGCCCAACATGGGAAGTAGCTGCTGCAGTGTTAGCATCTTGAATTTGGGTACTTGTAAGTAAGTGTTTAGAATTGAAAGGTCCAGAATTGGTTTCCAGGCATTGTCCTTTCTGGGCACTAGAAAGAGTCTTGAGTAAAATCCTTGGCCTTGCTCTTGAGTAGGTACCAGTTGAATGGGTCTCATGTCCATGAGAGCTGTAATTTGTTTTTGTGCCTCTGCCCATTGATTTTGTGGCAGGTTTGGCATTCCTCTTTTCATTGGCAAGGTGTGAAAGTGGAATCTGTATCCTCGTAAAATTATGTCTAGGACCCATTTGTCCTTTGTGACAATGTGCCAGTTGTCTGCAAAAAGTGCGAGTTTTCCACCTAAGGGGGTTGCCAAGAGAGTATTGCTTGGCCAGATGAAGTGCAAGTCATTGAGTTTGCCTTCTGGTGGATTGAGACCTGTCTTCTCCTCCCTTCTGTGTTGTAGTGCCCCATTGGCGTGGTTTATACTGGGCTTGTGGTTGTCCTCTGCCCCTTGGGCGTCTGTATTTACCCCTCTGTGGTTTGTCAGTGGCTGGAAAGGACCAATTTTTTGTTGGCCAGTTTCTGCTGAAGCGAGGGGGTTGTACTTGTAGGAAATCTTTGACTGTCTGCATAGATTTGGCCTTATCTTCCATTTTCTTAAAAACTTCTTCTGCTTTAACTCCAAAAAGAACATCCTGTTGTAAGGGAGCATCTAGTAGTTTTGCTTTAACATGATCAGGCAGAGTTTGTTCCTTTAACCAAGCATGCCTACGCATAATAGACCCAGTGACAGCTGCTCTGCAGGAGGCCTCTAAAGAATCAAAACCACATTGTAAGGTATGTTTGCCCACCTGCTTAGTGGCGTGCAACAGATCCTGTACTTCTTTCAATTTAGATTGTTGAGGGAGAGAGGTTATTCTTTGCTTTAACTGAGAGAGTAGAAATTGCTGATACTTAAGCATGTGAAATTGACAATTCAGTGCCCTCATAGCTAGTGTGGCTGTGGTGTAAACCTTTTTCCCCTATCTGTCTAGTGCTCTGGAATCCCTCTCAGAAGGTACTGGGTTTTTAGCCATAGAAGCCTTAGCCCCCTTGGGACCCTGGGAGATAGTCTCTGGGTCAGCTACAGGGCTTTTGTAAAGAAATTTGCGTGAATCAGCACTCTATAGTATCTGTCAGGCTTAGCCGGAGCAGGAGGTAGGGAGTCTGGGTTGAAACTGGATTCTAAATAGACATCATCCACAATGTCCAAAACTGGTGGGATGGCAAGTGGTCTGTGTTGGGGGAGTAAAAGAAACTCTCTGAGCCTTTTCTTCGAATCAGAGTAGTCCTGACCTTCCCAGTGAAAATGTTCCCTCATAGTGTGTAAAGTTTCCCCAAAGGAGTAGTCTTCAGGAGGAGAAGCTGAGGGAATAGAGTCCTCAGCATCAGAATCTTCATAAGGAGAGAAGGAGTAGTCTTGGTCCTCAGAGGAGTCTGAAGAAATGGACACTTGCTCAGAGGATGCATAATCTTCCTCTTGTCTAGGCCTTTTGTCAGGAGGGGGGTGGGAACCCCTGATTAAAGAAATCAAATCTTCAGCCATTTTGAGCATCTGTTTCTTAGGCATGGAGCCTTGAACAGGAGACTGAAGTGCAGTCCTTTTAGATTTAGAAGGAGTCTTGGACTTAGAAAACGTTTTAATGGTGAGAGTCGTCGGTCTGAAAACGCCTTCAGAAACCGATGGCGTTTCTGAAGCATCAACATCTTTTGTAGCAAAGTCGTCGGAAGGGCCTGAAGTAAAAGGCTGCATAGGCCTGGTACATTCCGTCAAAATTTCCGTAGCAGTCTCGGGTTCCAGATCTGCGGTAGTCAGGGGCTGCGTCGGAGCCTCACTGAGGACCGGAGAACCGGAGACAGGATCAGTCGAGGCTTCGGAATCTGGCTTAGGCCTGGACTGTCTGTCCTTATCCCTGCGTTTTTTGTGCACACCGGTAGTCGGTTGCTCCGACGACAAGGTGTAGTTAAATTTCCTACCGAAGTAGTGTCGTGCAAAATCAAAGCATCTTTTAATAGTACGCTTATTATACCTAGCACAAAACCGACAAGTAGTGACGTCGTGGTCCGGGCCTAGGCAAGGTATGCAATAAGAATGAAAATCCTTATGAGGTATTTGCTTCCCACAAGAAATACAATTGTTAACTTTTTCTGACATCGGTCTGAGGCAAGAAAGGTTTCCCCAACAGGGTACTTAGCTTTATAGAAGACTTCGGTCTGAAATTCGAATTCGAAAATCTCAGGAGTCGGCCGACCGGCACTTGCGAGCTGCTTCTGCTTCGGGCACCGCATGGCAAGAAAGACTGGAGAAAATGGCATCCGTTGCATTATATATACCCCTGGCGCACTGACGTCAGGGAAGAGGCGACAGCAACCGACGCCGGATCAAGACTTTGGAATTCTGGCCGACTGCAGGACCGCCTGACGACAGGATAACCCAAGTGTGATGACTGCAGCAGGGTAACATGATGAACATCCTCAGTTGTCTGTAAATGTCTAAAGATTGCAATATTATCGCCCTTCTATTCCAGGGTTATTGAAAAGGGTAGGCAGGTTGACTGCTTGGTGTAAAGTAAGTTCATTAACCTCTTTTGGTATTAAGGATGGATTGGCCCTGAAGCTTACCCTATCTTTGTGGATGATGAGGAAAGGAGGAGTAGCCATGACAGCATGGAGTTTGGAGAACCTGCGGGCTGAAGTCAAGGCCAAGAGTAGCACTGTTTTCCAAGTGCAGAATTTTGAAGTAGCTGAAGCAGCTGGTTCAAAAGGAGGTAAAATTAGCTTTTCCAAAATGACATTAAGATCCCAAGGAGGCCCAATAGTTTTCTGTAGGAATTTAAGGTATAAAACTCCCCTTAGGAAAAGTTTAACCTCTATCATGGAAAAGAGAGGGGGCTCCAAAGGAAGGCAAGCATTAATGGCCGATAAGTGAGCCATAGGCCAACCCTGAATGAAATAAGTCACACAAGTATTGAAGTACTGTGGGGTGTCTTCTAGAAGGGGTTGGAGTTTGTGTTTGAAGCACCAGATGGAAAACATTTTTAACCTGGCTGTGTAAGACTTTCTGGTATTAAGTTTCCTGGCATCTTGTAGAATCCAAACCACATACTCAATAAAGTTGTGTCTAGTATGGATTAAGGTCTTATTATGCAGAGGGCCAGGTTGAGAGCGTTTAGATTGGGATGAAGAAGCTGTCCTTTCTGTTGTATGATTAGATCTGGTTTTGGAGAGAGTCTCCAAAGGTTTCCCTTTGAAAGCTGAAACAGGAGTGGAAACCAGTGCTGTTTTGGCCAGAAAGGTGCCAGAAGTAGAGGTTTTTGGTATTCCTTCTGGACCTTGAGGAGAAGTAAAGGTGGGTACACATGTTGGACCTTCCTTGTCCATGTGAAAAAGAAAGTATCTGTCCTCCAGGCCTGAAGTGTTGGATTCCTTGTACAGAACAGAAGAAGAAGATGTAGCCTGGAGAAGGAAAGTAGGTCTATCTGAGGGGTTCCCAATCCGAGAGTGATAGCTTTGAACATCTCTGTGTTCAATGACCATACTTAAGGATTCACCAAGTCTCTGCTTAATGAGTCTAACAACACATTCTTTTGTGAGAGAATGTACATCACTGAGATATTCATCTGAGAGGATAGGTGTCAGACCTCCTGTGCTAGCCTGCACAGAGGGTAGGATCTTGTGCCTCCCTGTTCATGTACACATCACTGTGGTGTTGTGTGTGGGTACCAGAAGAGTGCCTGGTTTCCACAGGTGTGAGAAGAATTGAAAGGCCTTGAAGAAGTACCCTCATTTCCTCAAAATTGATGTGCTCTTTGAGTACATGGGCAAGGAGTCCCCTTGGACTCTGTGGTGTACTGTCCAAGCCCTGCATGTCCTGTCTGAAGCATCAGAAAAAACAGGACTTGATTGTGTGGGGCTGTTGTGAATGGGAAACCTGGGTTGAGAGTAATTTGGTTGCACCACCAAAGAAGTTCTTTCTTTATGCAAATAAGAAGAGGATTGTTGCTACTGACAGGGTAAGAGTGCAGAGACCACACAGATTTCAGATACTACTGTATTTTCTTCATGTATAATCTGGCGTGGGGCAGCATAGGAATGGTGGCAGCCATAAGTCCCCAAGGCCCAGGCAGGCTGCCTGGCCAAGTAATGATTCTTGCTGGAAAGCGATAGGAACTTGTTGGTCAGGGAGCTAACTTTCTCTTGAGGAATGGAGGCATGATTGGTGGACATGTCTAGATGATATCCTGGAAAGATCAGCTGTTGGGAAGGGGTGAGCTGGGACTTTTTTAAAGTTGATGGTGACCCCCAGCACAGTCAAAAGTTGTACTATGTAATGAAGGTGGTTTAGAAGAGTGTCCCTGGATAAAGCCTGTATTAGAAGCTCATCCAGGTATGGGAAAATCTGAAAGCCCTGTGTGCAGCACAAAGCCACTACTGGAGCCAGACACTTTGTGAAAACCCTTGGAGCTGCAGAAAGACCAAAAGGTAAAACAGCAGCAGTAAACTGAAAATGTGATGACCAGTATAAAACCTGGGAAATTTTCTGCAAGAAGGGATAATGGGAATGTGAAGATAAGCATCTTTTATGTCTAAGGATACCAGCAAGGCTTGAGGGAGTAGGAAAGGCAGAAAATGTTTACAGGAATAGCATTTTGAAGGAGGGCAGTCCCAGTAAGGTGTTTAGCTTGGAAAGATCCAGGATGGGCCACCGATGGCCCTCCTTTCTGGGGACCAGGAAGAGCCTTAAATAAAATCCTTTTCCTGCTCATGATGGGGGAACTACCTCTATAGTTCCCTGGGACAGTACATTTTGCACAATGGGTTTTATGAAGTGTATCTAGTTTGGAGGAGAGGAAAGAATTCTCCCTGGAGCTGGACTGTTTTCCGAAGACATGGAGTGACTCTCCTTGATAATGCTTAGAACCCACTTGTCTGAGGTAATTGGTTCACAGACAGGACAGTAAAGGAAAGAGAAAGTCTTAGTGAGACTGGACGGGTGGGATGGGGATAGGTGAGTGGAGCGAGAGATAAGTAGTTACAGTGGTCTGCTACTGAACTGAAACCTACCTCCCAGAAGGGGTATCACTCTTAATTTCTTTTTCAGGAAATCTTTTCTTGGGAGTCTTCCTCTACCTATGAGGAGTCCTAGGATCTCTCTTGGCAAGGGAGGTGGATTTAGCTTGATAACTTCTGAGGTATCTGGAAAAAGTCGGCAGCAATCTTTCTTGCCCTGTTCCTGCAAAGCCATGAAGAGATTGGCAGCCTGTGAGCCAAAAAAGAAGCTGTTATCCAATGGAGAATCTAAAATTTTAGATTTAAAATATTTGAGGATAGGCGGGTCCCGCATACCACCTAATCAAATGAACTGGTGGCATCCACCCTGGAAGAGACATCCACACCATCATAGCTACATTTTAAACTGTACTTGGATATTTGAGAAGCCTGTGCTACTAAAGCCTGCATGAGCTGTTTTGAATCTGGAGTATGTGGTTCTGTGAGGGTCTTGCTTAAGGACTGCAATACTGACAGCAAGTACTTGACATTGAGTCATTTGAAATTGATAGTTTATAGCCCTAAAGGCTAGAGTGGAAGAACTGTACACATTCTTGTCCCACCTGTACATTGCTCTGCTGTCTTTGTCATTGACAAGAACATCAGTGCCATGCAGCAACTTGAAAGATTTGTCTGAAGCCAAGAAAACTGCGGTTGGATCTGCCACGGGATTTTTACAGATAACTGAATCCATCAGGAACTTTACAGAACCTATCTACTCTTTTTGGAGCAGGAAAATGCAAATCTGGAGTTGAAGAATTGGCCTGAAAAGCATCCAACTAAGCCTCAAGCACAGGGAGAACCAGTGGACGAGCTGGGGTTCTCATCTCCAATAAATTCTAGTATCTCTTCTGCACCTCAGACACCTGTCTGGACTGCCATTCAGAATGTTTCATCATGCTCTGTAGGTCTTCTCCAAAGGAGACCTCTTCCAGGGAGAAGTCTGGATAAAGCTAATCTCCCTCATTTGATGACATTTGTTCAGAGGAATGTAACCAGGACAAATAATCAAGGGAAAGATCTGAATCCCTATTTGGTTCCTCATCAGAGGAAAAGGTATCTATGGTCTGTTTATGTGGAGTAGTTTGAGATGTCACAAAGGAAGGAGGCTTTAGAGACACAATTGCCTTGAAGGACCCCTGAGAAAAATCACACCATTCTTTATCTCTGGATAAAGAAGGGGGCACCAAGTTTTTTTTCCCTTAGGGGTGATGACTACCTGAATAACTTAGGAGGCTCTAAACTTGGATGTATTTCAATGAGGGATCCAGGGATCTCTTCCCACACAAGGATATGAGGAATTTCTTTTTTTTTTCAAAACAAGTTTATTGTTTTAACATATAAGAGAAATATCATAACAATTTTATACAAGTAATTAAAAATAGGTATTATTATAATATTCAACAAAACAACTAAAGTATTTACAAAGACATCCACTACAATTAGATCAATTAATTAAACTAAAATACAGTGCTATTGAAATTAGAATTTTTTTAACAAATTTTGTAAATTATCCCATACAATATAATATGATGTTTTTCTAGTTGTTCTCATTCTAATTGTGCTTATTTCCATATGGCACATTATATTCATAACATTTTTAAATTCATTGAACGAAGGAGGTGTGTCTGAAATCCAATTTCTAGTTATTATTTTCCTGGCCACTGCTAGGATAGACCATAACAAGGGAAGCTTAATCTTTTTAACACATTGAGGTACAGGTGTGTTGAATAATATAAGAGACTTAGAAATAATGAAATTATCTGTAAAAAGAGCCTGCAAAAATTCATTAATTGACTTCCAGTATTCTTTCAACTTCATACAGTCATAAAACATATGAGCCCAGTCAGCATTAATTTCTACATTACATCTCTTACATAGATTATCTTTATTATTTATTTTATTCATCATCAAAGGTGTATAAAAGATCTATGTAAAAATTTCCATGTATAAAGTCTCCAGACAATGGAAGATGTAGTTCTATAAGCAGATTCCAATATATATTGTTTATCTTGTTGAGTTGGTGGGTCCCCATTAATAGAGGTGAAATAATTCCAGTATGAATCTACACTGTAAAAAGTTTCTTGTCTGATAATTTTATGTATATATGAAAGTTTACCTTTATCAGAAACTTTATGCTGTAAATTTAATATCAAGTAATCAATCAGTTTTGGAATAGATTCTTTAACTGTTATAGACATTAGATCTATTCTATCAATGAGATGTTGTCTAAAGATCTGAACCTCTAACCAGCAAGTTTCTCTTAGATCAAATTCTTGTTTTAAGAAATCTAGATTTTTAACTTTATTATCAGATATCAGCTGATACCAGTACTTTAGATCATTATCTATAGCTAAATGAGCTCCTTCAGAAGTAGATGACATAAGCATACCCTGAGTATACATTATAGGGAATACAATAAAATTCCATTCCCTATACTTAGGGTGCATGAATATAAAGTTACGATAACTAATAATAATATTTAATGGGTAACAAAACCATATGTTTAGGTGTAATAGGTGAAGTACAAAATTCCTTTAGCAACCACAACATGGAGTTATTTACAATCATATTTTTATGTGTTAAGGAGATTTTCAAGAAGTGCATACTAATTAGCTCCCAATAATCTTTCCATTTTGCGATATATGACTGATCTATTAATAAAGTAATAACTTTCATAATAGAAGAGATAATATATAAATTAAAGTCTGGAAAAGAAATACCCCCTTGAGACCAGCTATTAGTATGTTTCTTTAATGCAATCCTAAGTCTATTAGGTGCCCATAAGAAATTTAACATTAGTGTATTCAGTTTCTTGATAATTATTTTTGTAGGTGAAAGTATTATTGATTGTATTAAGTATAAAATCTTGGGGAATATTATCATTTTAATAATTGTAAGTCTCTCCTCCATAGTAAAAAACATATTATTCCAGGTATTAAAAAGATTTTGTATATTAAGAAAACAGGTATTATAGTTATTATATATAATAGATTTAATATCTTTAGATAGCATTATACCTAAATAAGTTATCTGACCTGAATTGGGTACATATTTAGTAAAATCACTAATGAGAATATTTTTCGTGTATATATAGGTAGTATTTTAGTTTTTTCTTCATTGAATATTAAACCAGAAATACTTTTAAAATTCATCATTTTATCAAATAAAGACTGCATAGAAGAATTAGATCCTGCTGATGTAATTAGAACATCATCTGCAAAAGTTGAATTTTTGATGTTGTATTTTCGTCTATTTCAAAACCCTCTATGTCAGTACTGTTTCTAATCAAATTAGCCCAAGGCTCCATTACTAAAGTGAATAATAGTGGAGAAAGTGGACATCCTTGCTTTGTACCTTTAAGAATGGGTATTTTTGTGAAACATATGTTCCTACCTTAATATAAGCCAGTTCCTTTGTATAAATGCTCAATTAAATTTACAAATGCATCAGAGAAGTTTGTGCATTTCAGTAAGGTAAACAGATAGTCCCAACTTACTGAATCAAATGCTGAACCTATATCAAGACTAATAAGTGTTAAATCTTTATTTTTCCTATTTGCAAAATCAATTAATGTTAAAGTTCTTCTTATATTATCAAAAGTATTTCTATTTACAATGAAGCCCGTCTGATCTATATCTATAATGCCAGGGATGATTGTCTTCAATCTATCAGCAAAAATACTCATAAACATTTTATAATCAACATTAAGTAATGAGATGGGTCGATATGAAGAACATCTAGTTGGATCTTTATTAGGTTTTAAAATTGGTGAAATACATGTATATTGCCAAGATGGGGGGTTATTAACTCAGTTTGGGCCAAAATAAAAACCTTATGTATTAATGAATATGTAGTTTTAGAAAGGATTTTATATATCTCTGGTATAATACCATCATTACCCGGTGCTTTGTTTGATTTAAGCTTATTTATTTGTATAATAACTTCTGTATATGAAATACTCTTGTCCAATAGTTTAATCTGTTGTTTATTAAGCTTTTTATTCATGTTTGTGGTTATAAACTCCTTTATTTTATCTTTAGGTTCCATGTTAATGTTGTTATGGTTAATCTTGTGAAAGTGATTTCTAAATTCATCCAGTATTTCTGGTATACTAGAAACATTCTTCTTTTCCTTAGAGAAAAGATTTCTTTGATATGGTTTTGTTTATTCAATCTTTTTGTTTTATTTTTAAGTCTATGTAAGGATTTGGGGCTTATTGAATAAGACAAAAACTTGTATTTCTCTAAAGTTATTTTAACTTTATGAGTTAAAATTTCTTTGCATTTCTCATTTAGTTTGTTTATTTCTTCAATAACTTTCTTGTCCATAATATTTTCTTTATTATTATGTTTATAAGAGTCTAATTTACTTTAAATATCTAACAATTCCTTATCCCAAGATTTCCTTTTATTATTATACCATCTGATACTTTGTCCATATAGATATGATTTTAAGGCATCCCAAACATAGACAATGGAGACTTCAGGAGTATTATTTATGTCTAGAAAATGTTGTACTTCTGAAAGTATATATTCTTTATAGTCTTTTAGCTGAGTTAAGTATGCTGGTATCCTTTTGATCTGAACATTATGAGTATTTTTATCATGAATTCAAAAACAATTGAGTTATGATCAGATATAGGACATGAAATGATTTTGGAATTAATTAAATCTGTTACCATCTGGTTAGAAATAAAGACCCTATCTATTTTTGAATACGTTTTGTATCTGTTAGAAAAAAAGGTGTATGGTAATGATTTTGAATCTATCTGATTATTAATATCATTCAAATGATAAGAATTAGCAAAATCATTTAAATGTTTTGCATTAGATGTAATTCTTCTTTTCCTTATAGTGGTAGTATCACTTTCATGTAGTATACAATTAAAATCACCAGCTAAAATAATATCCCCTATAGAGAATGATATGATCTTATCAATATGATGTTTCACTGCATTAATACCAATTCCAGGTATCCAATATACATTAATTAAAGTGTAAGTCTTCCCATTAATTTGTATTGTAACCATACAAAACATTCCTTTGTCATCCTGAAAAGACTTAATGGTTTTAGGAATGGGCATACTTTTATTCCATAAAATAGCCACTCCTCTTTTTTTTTGAGTGTGCTCTGAACTAACCAATACTGTATACTTATTAGTGGCTAGTTTATCAATATCCTTTTTCAAGACATGGGTTTCTTGTAGGAAGACTAGATTGGCCTTGTGTAAATTAATGTATCTTATTAGGCTTGCCCTTTTACACGGATTATTCAATCAATTAATGTTTAAAGAAATTCCTTTTAAAGATGTCATTTGGCATTTTTAAAACTCAAGAATCTTATGATCGAAATAACAAATAACAAGATAAATAATGTTACATCTCCTCTTTTAGGTGTACCTTTAAATATAGCTGTATTTATTAAATCTCTTATGGGATTTTGTATAGGATTCAATTTTGTTTGTAGTGACAATGAGTATACAAAATATATTGTGGATGTCAAAACTATATACATATAACAATGAACAAGTGAAAATAATGTAAGGATTAAACCTTGCATCCAGCCTGGAGTTGAAAACTCCGACTTAGAGTAGTATTTACTACTCAAGTTAACCCCCTACCCTAAGCAACAGTACCTCAGCTACCACCTTATCAATTTAATACTAGTTATATTTAACTGAGGTTAATAGTTTTCAATTCAATTATCTATCAAGACAAAACTACACATTTGGTAAAACAGCATCATATAAACTAAAATAAACTTTTTTTTTAAAAAAAACTGTTCATACTACTATATAGATCTATGTAATATATAACACTCGTATTCAAATAGCATTCAAATAATCTTGATGTTAGAAATCAAGAGGAGAGAAAATTAGGTTCTAACATTCATTTAAATCAAAAACTTTGGCTAATATGATTCAGACATTACATATATTAAGATGCATCTATTTTTTGTCATGTGAATACTATTAACAGCTTCCAAAAAAAAATCTTGAATTGTTTGTATATGAGCATTTACTTAAACTCATTATTGTCAATAGAGTAAAATATTGTATTCATAAAAATTATTATAAATCATATTGCATAGTTATGCAAATTCTCAGAAACACTTGCATTATTAATAAAAAAAGCCATCACACACATACACACAGACACACACACACATACACACACACACACACACACACACACACATATATATATATATATATATATATATATATATATATATATATATATATATATATATATCTGATCTCACTGAGTTATGTCCTTGTTGAGCACTATCCTACTTGCTGTCCCTAGAATAAATCTGACTGCTTTATAGAAAATAATGCACAGCAAACACATTTTAGTAACCAGATTTTACAATCATGCTAACCTACTGCTTTAAAATATATCACATGACATTTCTTCCAGAATAGAATTATAAAATTGTTTATGCTTGTCAATCAGATGAATTAAATGAATTATAATAAAGTATATGTTTGGAACAGAAGTTTTTAACACAGATTATTATGCTGCTGTTAAGTAGATTTTTCAAAAACATTTAAATAAATGTTTCATTTTCTATGCCTTCTAAAATAAGACATTTACTTACTACAAGAAACTACATCATTTAAACTCATTATAACTGACATTTTATGAATAGAGTATTTTTCCTGAATCTGTGGTGTGGCAGTATGATAACTAGGTCAGAGGTTATACTAACTTCTTTCAGTTTCTCTGTGAGAATTCTGTGAGTTGAAGCTTTTGAAGTAGTTCATGGACACTGTGCATGAGACAGCCCACATCCCAGATTGTCTCCCTTAACATTTTGGCGAGAAACTTATTAAAACTTGTGGCAAACATTCATTTTGTCAATAGAGTAAAATATTGTATTCATAGAAATTATTATAAATCATATTGGATAGTTATGCAGATTCTCAGAAACACTTGCATTATTATATAAAAAAAAAAAAAAAAAAAAAAAAAAAGCCATCACACTCACACACACACATACACATACATACTCACACACTCACACACACACACACATATATATATATATATATATATATATATATATATATATATATATCTGGTCTCACTGAGTTGTGTCTTTGTTGAGCACTATCCTACTTGCTGTCCCTAGAATAAATCTGTCTGCTTTATACAAAATAATGCACAGCAAACACATTTTAGTAACCAGATTTTACAATCATGCTAACCTACTGCTTTAAAATATATCACATGACATTTCTTCCAGAATAGAGTTATAAGATTATTTATGCTTGTCAATCAGATGAATTAAATGAGTTATAGTAAAGTATATGTTTGGAACACAAATTTTAACACAGATTATTATGCTGCTGTTAAGTAGATTTTCAAAAACATTTAAATAAATGTTTCATTTTCTATGCCTTCTAAAATAAGACATTTACTTACTACAAGAAACTACATCATTTAGACTCATTATAACTGGCATATTTTATGAATAGAGTATTTTTCCTGAATCTGTGGTGTGTCAGTGTGATAACTATGTCAAAGGTTATACTAACTGCTTTCAGTTTCTCTGTGAGAATTCTGTGAGTTGAAGCTTTTGAAGTAGTTCATGGACACTGTGCATGAGACAGCCCACATCTCAGATTGTCTCTCTTAACATTTTGGCAGGAAACTTATTAAAAACTAGTGACAAACATTCATTTAGTAGTGTAAATGCATGTAAACATGACAAAACCTTCAATGTATTCCACAGACCATTACAGCCTCTTACTTCTTTTCAGAAAGAGAAACAAATTGAATCACAGCTTGCCATTAAATCTTCAGATATTTTGACTGGTTATGAAACAAAACATTATAACTGACATATTTTATGAATAGAGTATTTTCCTGAATCTGTGGTGTGTCAGTGTGATAACTATGTCAAAGGTTATACTAACTGCTTTCAGTTTCTCTGTGAGAATTCTGTGAGCTGAAGCTTCTGAAGTAACTCATGAACACTGTGCATGAGACAGCCCACATCTCAGATCGTCTCTCTTAACATTTTGGCGGGAAACTTATTAAAAACTAGTGACAAACATTCATTTAGCAGTGTAAATGCATCTAAACATGACAAAACCTTCACAATGTATTCCACAGATCATTACAGCCTCTATGTAAGCGAAATTAAGCCCAAAATTACCAACAAGCAATAAAACTCAACATTCTTCTCCCAACTCAATTTTCATACAAATCCTATTATTCACTGTGCCCACACAATCAAAAGCATTTCTATATATTAATAAAGAAAAGAAAAAGAGAGTAGAAAATAAAAGGGAGTGAGGCAGAAATAAAAAAATGTAAGAGAAAGCTGTAAGAAGTATATACAATGGAATGTTACTTACTGTTTATATTAATAGAGTTAAAAATAAAACATATTATTTACTCTTATTTAGTTCTGATTATTATTAGTTAAAGCATAACAGATTATTTACAAACAGGTATAAGCACTATAATCAAGAAAGTATAATTATAAATAGCATTTGAAGAACTTATAAAAACTTTTACAAGGAATAAATATGTTATTATTCTATTAATGATATTTTCATTACTGTTCTCTCCCTGCCCTCCCCCACCCTTTACCCACTACATAATCTAAATAGAATGTCATTGTTTAAACAAAGAAAATAATAAAAGGAGAAGGAAAAAAAGGTAAAGATAAAAAAATGTATCAAATTACTAACCTTACTTCTTTTCAGAAAGAGAAACAAATTGAATCACAGCTTGCCATTAAATCTTCAGGTATTTTGACTGGTTATGAAACAAAACATTTCTTTGCACATAGAGAATAACTTTGATTAAATCTTTTCCAAAATATTTGTGGCTTTCTGGAAATGCAGGAACTATATTCAAAAAGATTAATAATGAACTAAAATGATGTGAGAGAAAAAAACATATAACAAATCATTTGTTTTTAGTCTCTTCTTCTTCTCTGAAGTCTTCCACGAAGCTTCAGTTGCCAATCTCTTTAATGAAGAACTAGCCCATTCCATTTCTTCTATTTTATCCAAAATCCTTTTTTCTTTGACAAACAGTAAAGCAGAGTCTAAATCATCGAAAACCTTAGGACCATCAGGAAGGAAGATTTTAAGTTTGGCAGGAAACAGAAGGTATGTTTTAAACTGTGCTTTTTTAAGCTCCCTTATTAGTGGCAGAAAAACTTTTCTTTTAGCTATTACCATGGAAGAATAGTCATTGTCAAAACGCACAGTTGTCTCATTAATCTTAACAGGAGCTTTAGCCCAAGCAGATTTAAGAACCATCTCTTTATCAAAAGATGATAGAAATCTAACTATAACTGATCTAGGATATTTTTGTTAGAGTTAGTATTAGCTATAGATCTATGTGCTCTTTCGATACCAAAAGAGAATGCTTCTGGTAAGTCTAAAGTTTTAGGGAGCCAAGTTGTTAAAAAAGAAGTAATATTGTTACCATCAATATTTTCTGGCAGTCCAAAAATCCTAATGTTATTGCACCTAGATCTATTTTCCAGGTCATCCAGCTTTGTTTGTAAATGTGTATTTTGTTTCAGCAGAAACTCAATGTTGATTTCCTCTTCTTGGATTCTATTTTCCATGTCATTCACAGCTTCTTCTATGCCTGTCATCTGGTTCTTCTGTTGTTGCAGGTCTGTATGTAACAGGTCTATTTGTTTTGTAGTTTTTCTATGAAGGTGTCTATTTTAGTATCCATTTTATCCATTTTATCAGTAAGTTGCTGGATTATAATTATCAGAGACTGAAGTTCTTTCTTGATGCTGGAGTCTTGAGAATTTGTCTTACTGGAACTCATTTCAGACTGATAAACTGACAGGAAAATTTCCACAGTGATTTCTGACAGGAATATTGTTAAGATTTCCTTTCTTTTTTAGATATAGTTCAAGAACTATATAAAACAAACGTATTTAGAAAGAAAATTACTTCAAAAATTAATTTTTTAAGTAATTAATTCCTGTCAGTGTAATGAAATTGGTGGAGCTGAAGAAATCTGCTGCTATCCTGTGTTCATCCTTGGCCACGCCCGATATGAGGAATTTCTTAAGGGCCTTCTGATACAATGATTTGTAGTTTGTTGGAGGACTCTGTCATCTCCAAGGCCTCAGGAGCCATACTCTGTTAGAGTCATGGTAAAGGGCTCGTGAGAAGTTGATGGGTATACCACAGGTTTGACCACTTCACCAGGTATGTCTGATTTCAAGATGACAGCAGGAGAATCCTCTCTAGGTTTCAAGCTTTTTCTTAGGTGGGAGGCCTACATCCGGGCCTTCTGACATAATGGATTGGGCCAAGTGTTTTAGATGTTGGGTTTCAAGAAAGGTATTATAAGAGTGGGACAGCCTAGACCAGAGGGTTTTCAGAACAAACAACTGGCAGATGGAGCAGAATTTATAGTTGTACTTGAGGCCTAGACAGAACAGGCACTTAGTATGTAAGTCTTTGTATAGAATTTGTCTACCACACTCACATTTATGCCTCTTAGCTGACATTTAACAATTACTTTTAAAATGGACAAGAAGCTAGAAGGTTCCCAAATAGGGCACTTATCCGATCTGACAAGTGAAGCTACAGTACCTATTAACCAGATGATTACAGACCGTCGGTGCAATGACCTTCAGTTCCAACATGGTTACTGCAACCAGCACCACAGACAAATTCAAGCCAAACTGGTTAATTTTAGATCTCACAGTTCCAAGAAAAACCCAAAAGACTCTAGCTGTAGTCTACACCCCTACCAAATCCAATGGCATACTTCAAAAATCTCATACTCTTCTTCTTTATTCACACCCAAATTAGTAAACACACACTAATCCTAGGGGGTAACTAACACCAATTTTCTTGGACACAATAAACATAACTCCAATAGCTCTCTGTCTGACAACCACCTCTACCAGCTAAAGAAAGTACAGTTGTGTAAGCACAAATTACCATAACAGTAGATGTTTGAACATTCACTGCTGCAGTGGCTTTAACTATATGGGTTATATCCTACCAAGGGTACAGTGGATATAAAAAGTGTACACACCCTTGTTAAAATGCCAGGGTTTTGTGATATAAAAAAATGAGACCACAATAAATCATTTCAAAACTTTTCCCATGTTTAATATGACCTATAACCTGTACAATTCAATTGAAAAACAAACAAATTGGTTAAGGGAAAAATATAAAAAATAAAAAGCATACAATAAGCTGATTGCATAAGTGTGCACACCCTTAAACTAATACTTTGTTGAAGCACCTTTTGATTTAATTACAGCATTCAGTCTTCTTGGGTACACACCTGCCATCAATTAAAGAGACTGATTAGCCCCAAATAAAGTTTAGCTGTGCTGTCCTAGTAGGATTTTCCTGACATTTACTCAGTTGCCTGCTACAGCAAAAGTTGTGGTTTGCAGAGAGCTTACAAAGCATCAAAGGGATCTCATTGTTGAAAGGCATCAGTCAGGAAAGGGGTACAAAAAAATTTCCACAGCATTGGATATACCATGGAACACAGTGAAGACAGTCATCAAAAAGTGGAGAAAATATGGGACAACAGTGACATTGCAAAGAATTGGACACCCCTCCAAAATTGATGAAAAGACAAGACAAGACAAAAACTGGTCAGGGAGGCTGGTCAAGTAACACTGAAGGAGCTGCAGGAATTTCTGACAAGTCTGGACTATGGGGTAGGGTTGAAAGATGGAAGCCTTTTCTTACACAAAAAAACATCCAGGCCCAACTAAAATTTGCAAAACAATACACTGAGTCTTCCAAAAGCATGTGGGAAAATGTGTTATGGTCTGATGAGACCAAGGTTGAACTTTTTGGCCACAATTCCAAAAGGTACTTTTGGCACAAAATCAACACTTTGCATCAACAAAAGAACACCATCCCCACAGTGAAGCATGGTGGTGGCAGTATCATGCTTTAGGGATGCTTTTCTTCAGCTGGAACTGGGGCTTTAGTCAAGGTGGAGGGAATTATGAACAGCTCCAAATACCAATCACTTTTGGCCCAAACCTTCAGGCATATGCTAGAAAGCTTTAGATGAAGAGGAATTTCACCTTTCAACACGACAATGACCCCAAGCATACATGCAAATCAACAAAAGAATGGCTTCACCAGAAGAAAATTGGAATGGCCCATCCAGAGCCCAGACCTAAATCCAATAGAAAATCTGTGGGGTGACCTGAAGAGGGCTGTGCACAAGAGATGCCTTGCAAACTGACAGATTTGAAGTGATTTTGCAAGGAAGAGTGGGCAAATATTGCCAAGTCAAGATGTGTCATGCTGTCAAGCTCCTACCCAAGAAGACTGAATGCTGTAATTAAATCAAAAGGTACTTCAACAAAGTATTAGTTTAAGGGTGTGCACACTTATTCAACCAGCTGATTGTAATTTTTTAATTTTTTATATTTTTCCCCTAACAGATTTGTTTGTTTTTCAATTGAATTGTACAGGTTATAGGTCACATTAAAGGTGGGAAAAGTTTTGAAATGATTTATTGTGATCTCATTGTTTTATATCACAAAAATCTAGCATTTTAACAGGGGTGTGTACACTTTTTATATCCACTGTTTATAACAGGGGATCAGCTTCCAAAGCTTCAGGGCATCTTCCACATACCCAGACTGTCAGGCAACTCAAACTGAGCTGAGTAAAAGACAAGTTTGCAAGTGAAACCCCTCAGAGCTTTCCTACCAGCAGACAGAGAGGAGGCTGAGCTCTGAAAGGACAATGATGGAACTACCAAAAATAAATGTCCACACCCTGGCATAAAAAGCACACAAAAAAAACAAGTGGGATGGAAGATATTGCAGCAGTGATCATTTGAACATCTACTGTTATGGTAAGTTTTACTTAGTCAACTGTACTATGTTATTCATATTGATCACTGTTGCAGTAGCCTTAGCTAAACGGGTGAATTACCATAGCTAACTACATTTGGAGGGTGGAAGGAGAAAATGCCAGAAGCTCCTGGGGAATAATCATAGCAAGGCTTGATCTCTACCTAGAGCAGCGATCAAGCTTACAATACTTTGCAAAAGTATGTACAGAGGACGAAGTTCCAGGTTCTAGAATACTTCTTGAATCCAACCCTTTCTAAAAAGCCACAGATGAATGCAAGGACCTAGTAGAGAAGGCTATGACCCTGCCTGGAATAGTTTTGTTGTGGTGAGTGTGACGACCCTCCACTGCACCAGTAATCAAGGAGCCTCAATCCTCACCACTGGCAACAGTGGGGGACATACACTGGGAGGTTAACAAGTACACAAACAGTATTTCCAGATGCAGCTGTCTGCATTAAGTGCAATTTGCCTTAAGAGCACACGGGGACCACAGTCAGTCCAGGGCTGGTTCCTCTACCTTTCTCCAGATCCCCTGTAAGACTCCCAACTGGCACAGCTATAGAGTTGAGATCTCAGCTGAGTGAACAAGACAAGCCCTCCAGCACCCTCTCTGTCCAACCAGCACTTTGTGTCCTTGCCCAAGTAGCTGACACACACACACTCTGAGGTTTGATTTACACAAACACACACACACACACACACACACACACACACACACACACACACCCACACACCCACACCCACACACACACACACCCAAGAGCAAATGTATTAGGTATGGCCCACACAGTGTCACCAAATAAACATGCGAGTACTCTCAAAACTTAAATATCTCTATGCAGATCAGCCACAATAAAATGTTTAAATATATTTACTAATAAATAATAAAAGAACAAGACAATACTAAATATATATTCACAGTGACATCAGAGTTCAAAACCACAGGAAATATTTAAAACAACATTGCAGGACAGTCTCAAATAATTAAAGAAAAATATCTCAACAAAGCTTTACTATATTCCTGACTGAATCTATGAGAATTATGCTATAATATAAGAACTTACTAATAGAGCAAGGCAGATGTGGTGACTGGATCTTCTAGTTGTTGTCAGATCCAAGACAGAATGCAGAATGTTCTGTCTCACCAACAGATTTCTCAAAACAGTATCTCAAATATCACTGCTGGGATAACTTGCAGAATGACATCACTTCTTGTCATCTGACTGCTAGCTCCCAGGCCAAACAACCACTGATAAAGCTGGCAGTATTTAGCATCTACCTGTAAAAATATACAGACAAGGGCTTTTCCTCGGATCTCAGGCAGATGCTGGAAGTCATAAAACAACTGCATTCCTTCATGCTTTCAAGACTAGTAATGACTTCACCCTAAAGAAAATACAGAAAGTTTCCTAGTACAGACATTGTATCTCTTTGGTGTACTGAAAACTGAAAGATACCATCCTTTATGGCCTAGCCATGAACTAATTTAATTTCAGTTATTTTTCTGAAGTTAACCTCCTGTATTCCAGTTTCCACTATTAAAATATATACATTTAAATAGTTACAACAGTGCATGTACATTTCTGTTCTCTTGCAGCAGAGCACACTGTGGCTAGACTTCAAACAGCACTCTCCAAATACCCTTTTCAACACACACATCTGTACAAGCAGTTTGATATACACGTGTCATATAGTTCTAATACATTTGTAACACAAGCATCTTGTAGAAATCATTTTGATATTCACCAATGATATATAATTATTTACAAAATTCCAGCTAGCTGGGCTGGCAGTATCTCCTTTCATCACAGTGAGTATAACAAAAGGTAATAACCTTAGACAACCATTTGGAAATAGTCTGTTTTGACACAGGTTGTCCCTTCTTCTCAACTTCACAAGAAATGAACAATTGATTCAAAGATCTGAAAGAGTTAGTTCAACCAAATTACTACTCAAGGTTTCTGTGGACATCCATGGTATGCAGTAGCCTCTCTCCATCACTTTTAGGTTCAGGAAAGAAAACAGGGAGATAACAGTTTGGCTTTAAGAAAACTTGGATACCACTTTAGGCATAAAAGAAGTAGTTCTCAAAGAAACCCTGCCCCTACTGAAAATGAGATAAGATTGACTCACCATAAGAGCTTGCAACTTGAATACCTTTCTTGCAGAGGTCAGAGCAATGAGTAAAACTTTTCCATTTTAAGAACCTCAAGTCAGCCAGATTAGCTGGTTCAAATGGAACCAATGTTAGCTTCTCTATCCCAAAATTAGAATCCCAAGGAGAGGCAACAGTTTTTTCTTGGAGGCCTCTTATGCAATTTTGACATGAGACTGCATTAAAAGAGGAGAATCTATGGGCAGACATGCTGAAATGGCAGATAAATAAACCTTGACAGAGAAATAAGTAAGGCCATACACACACAAATATTGCATAACCAGAGAGCAACTAACCCTGCATAGGTGCTGGTTATGTTGCTGGCACTACTTAGAAAACTTTTCTAGTTGCTAATATATGATTTTCTAATAGCAGGCTTTCTTGCCTCCATCAGTACCTGCTGTACATCCTCAGAAAAAAGATACATAAAAGGAATTAAGACCCTATCATCCAGGCAGTCAACTGAAGTTAACTGATGTTCATAGGTTCATAGGTAGGTACTAGGCTATTGGCCCAAGGGTCTAAGTAAGCCTAGCCAACAAGGTTCCCTGGCTTATGCCACCCAAGAAAGTTATTTTCCTGTGCCCCTGTTGAGCAGAGCCACAGAAGTGATCCCCGGGGTGTATTTCCTATTTCCCATCCACTCATCAAGATTTTTCTTGAAGAGTGCTAATGAGGAACGTTGTTTGACATAGATGGGTAGCTTGTTCCAGAGTATTGGAAGTCTCTGGGACAGGAATCTATCCCTCCACCATGTCCTGTTTATTGTGGTGACAAGGTTTAGGTCCCTAGAGCGTGTAGCTCAGAGGAATTGTGATTTCTTTAGGTGTAGCATGTCCAACAGCTCTGGGTTTGACATAGCTTTATATGTTAGGCAGAGATCACCTCGGAGTAGGCGATATGCTACGGAGTAAAGCTGGAGTTTTTTGAGGCGGTTAGTATAGGGTATCTGTTTGAAGCCAGTAATCCTCTTTGTGAGGTACTTCTGTGGCCTTTCCAGCTGCTGCAGATGTCTTGTGAGGTACATTCCAAAAGGGGCGTTGTACTCTATAATGGGTCTAATGAGTGTCGAGTAGAGGGGAATAATGACCTCTTTTTTCCTGGATGAGAACCCTTTTGCGATGAGCTGTGCCAAACAGAAGGATTTCCTGACTACTGTGGTGATGTGATTATCAAAGGAGAGACTACTGTCCACCTGGGTCCCAAGGTCTCTTATCACACATTCTGCGTTAAGTAGACTGCCGCCTATGTGGTAGTTCATGGGTACAGAGTTTTTACCAAAGGGGATGACAATGCACTTTTTGGCATTGAGCTTGAGGCCATGGCTCTGACACCAGGCATCTGTCTCAGTGAGGCCCTTCTGTAGGATGTCCATATCATTTGGGGACTCAACTATGGCTCCTACCTTGCAGTCATCTGCAAACTTCATTAGCCAGAGGCCTTCTGTGTTAGCCTGTACTTCAGAGAAGTAGATACCAAACAGGAGAGGCCCCAGGACTGAACCCTGAGGTACTCCACTTGTCACTGGTTTGAAGTCAGATTTGGAGTCTGCAACTTTCACAGTGTGGGTTCTGTCAGTGAGCCATTTGGCAACCCATCTTGTGACATAGGGATTTATACCTAGTTTAGTGAGTTTAGCTATAATTCCAGAATGGGGGATGGTGTTGAAAGCCTTGGCGAGGTCAAGATAGGCTGTGTAAACCACCTTACCCTTGTCTACAGCTTTGGTGACTACCTCAAAGAAGTCGATCAGGTTCAGGAGGCATGATCTCCCTTTCACAAACCCAAACTGGGTGGGGTCCAGAGTTTGGAGGTTACCAATGTCTTTGTGAGTTCCATGATGATACATTCCATGGCCTTACAGACCAGGCTCATCAGGCTAATACAGAGATAGTTCCTGGGATCAGTGGTGGCTCCCCCTTTGTGGAGTGGTATAACTGTTGCTGTGCACCATTCAGTGGGCACAAAGCATGACATGAGGCTATGACTGAACATGGTGCTTAGGTGGGGAGCCAGTTAGTTCTGAAGTTCATGTAAAACGCAGCCTGGGATATTGTCAGGTCCCATGGATGCTGTGGTTTTGACATTAGGGAGTGCAGCTTTTACCTGTACAGTTGTGATTACAGAGAGTCTGCATTCTTCCTATATAGATATGGGCCCTTTAGGGGTTGAGAGGGGGGTAAAGTTAGCACTGAACCTATTTGCCAGGATGTTAGCAATATAAGTTGGTTCTGTAATTTTCATGCCGTTGTTGTGCTGTAACTCAGAGCAGATCTGGGTGTTGCCATTGAGATTCTTGACATAGGTATAGCTTTGCTTTGTGGTTGTCCCTAGAATCAGTGGCGATTTTGTTTTCGTAGCTAGCTTTGGAGGATCTTATAAGGGATCTCAGCTTCTTACTGAGGCGGACCAGGGAGCTCCTCCACTCGTGGGATTTTATTCTCTTTTGCAACAGTTTCTTCCTTCTGTTGTAGAGTTTGTTTATGGCAGGGGACCACCAGATTGGCTTCCTTTTTTTGGAGGATAGCATCTTGGTTCTGTTTGGGATAGCACAATCCATGCACTCGTTTAAGTGCACCTTGATCTGACTGAATATGCCTTTGGCTTTTTTGGTAAGGTTAGGCCTTTCAATATATAAACATAAGAAATCAATCTATTATCCATTTTGTTAAAGTAATCTTTGAAGCTGGTTTTCCCATCTTGGTGTTAGAAAAGAAAACAAATAACCAATCTGTTTTTCTAAACTCCTTAGTTCTATGTAAGTAAAAAGTAGGTTGCATATAAAATACATCAGGAAAACACCATGTCCACCACAAAAGGTTTTATTAAAATGAGAAGTAAAATCCAAATGCAAAGCTTTCGAGACAAGCTCTTTATCAATGCTTCAATGGTAGCAACTGCATAAAGGGTTACTTAAATACAAGTAGCATCAATTGAACTCAATCAGCTAGCCAATACAATATCAGATATAATTAGTGCATTGTTTAAGATATACACTGGCTCATACATATGGCTCAAAACCAAATTGCATAAAAATTATCCATAACAGACTTATAAAACATAAACTATATCACTATTTAAATTATACAGAGTCTTGTCTAACTTTCGAAACTGTCTTAACACTGTGTTGACAATTAAGACCTGGCAACACATCTGCCCTAAAATAATTTATCCACTTATACTCCAGCATTTCTGTTTTTACTATTAGGCTACCTCCTCTTATATCTGGGAATACCCTTTGAAGCACCCCAAACTTAAATTTATGTTGCTTCCCTTTCTCTAAAATATGTTATTTAAGGCATTAGTATCTATCCCTCTCTGTATATCTAACAGGTGCAAGTTAATATGTTCTTTAAGCTTCTTCTTTGTCTTTCCTACATAAAAATGATCACACTCTACACAATTAGCAAGACAAATCACATTTTCTGTAAAGCAAATAGAATAAGTGTTAAAAAAAATTCAGCCACTTATTGGATGTATAAAAGTAGGTTCAGTGTTAATCTCTGAACAAAAGACACAATTGTGGCAAGGTAGGGTATATTTCTTTTTTATATTACAAGTACATGCCTTCTTTACATGTAAATCTTTATATCAAAGTGCCTGTTTCAAATTCTTCTATCTTTTATGTAAACTTAGGCCTTCCACCTACAATGCCCTTAACATCACTTCTGAACTGCAATATTGTCCAATTTTTGTAATAATCTGACCATATTTGTTTGTCTATTGTATTTTGTGATATATCTTATTTGTTTCTGTTGAATATCATCCACTTTAGTCTCCTTTCTTGTCACTGACCCATGTAAATAAGGTTTACCCAAACCATCACGCTCATTAATCACATTTCTCCTTTCTTTTTCTATCAATTCTCTGTTATATCCCTTAGTTCTAAAATCTTTACTCATACTATCTAATATATAAAGTCTTTTCTATTGTACTTAACCTACTGGCTCTTAAAAACTGACCTTTTAACATATATATATATATATATATATATATATATATATATATATATATATATATATATATATATATATATATATATATATATATATAATATATATATATATATATATATATATATATGTTTTGGATGCATACTCCTTGAATGTACATTTCATGTGGCCTATACTTGTTTTATATATATATATATATATATATATATATATATATATATATACATATACATATATATATATATATATATATATATATATATATATATATATATATATATATATATATCTTAGTTTCAAACTTCATTGCCTTAAATATAACTCATATATTCAAGAAGTTAACCATTTCATTTGAATGATGTACATCAAACAAAAGGAAAATCTTTCTCGCTTTGTAATTCAGAAACTAAATTTTTATGATCATCTACCATACTTGACCAAAGCATAAATATGTCATCCACAAACCACTTAAAATACAGTAGGTCATTAACTCTAAACTCATGCAGTTGATTATTACCAAATATGTGTTCCTCTTCTCATCTAGATAACAGCAGATTAGCATAGGTATTAGCAACTGAGGCGCCCATTGCTACCCCCAGTTGCTGATGGAATACCTCATTATTAAACATAAACACATTATTAAGCAATATCATCTCCAGCATAAAGCAAATAATTTCAATTTTAATAACAGTAAATTCTGTATGTGAAAAAATATATATTCTCTTATACACTGCACACCACATTCATTTGGTATTACAGTAAATAGTGACTTTATGTCCATAGTTACCAAAATAAGTTTAGTGTAGTTATTATTTGACCAATTTTTTAAATCTGTCAAAAATCATTTGTGTCTTTAATAAAGCTTCTACTAAACTTAAGTAAGGGGCTTAACTGTTCTTCCAGATATTTAGACAATGGTGCAGTTGCCCATTTATTACCAGATACAATAGGCCTCATGGGAAGCCTACTTATGTTCTTATGTAGTTTAGGTAAACCATAAATAATTGATAGTATAGGATCAGACATATATAAATAATTATAAAGTTCAGGCATTATTAATCAATCTATCAACAAATCATACAAGTAACGTTTTATTTGAAACATCATATTGCTTACTAAAGAATTGTTTACTTTCTCAAATGTCTTGGTGTCATTAAGTAATTCATGCATTAAATCATTATAAAACTCTGTATCTATAATAACCACTTTCCCCCTATGTCTGCCTGTTTTATCACTATGTTCTGATTAGATCTGAGTTTCCTTACTGCATTTCTTTCATTCTGGCTAAGATTATAATACTTAGTCTGACTATTTTGCTTAAAAAATGCATTATAAATATATTGTTCACACATATCTAAAAATGCTTTTACCGTTGGTGTACATACAGGAACAAACATACTAGGTCTTTTTAAATTGACATTAGCTGCATTTATACATTTACCATAAAAAAGTTTCAAATCAGTATTTTGAGTAAACATTCTTAATTCTGTAACTATCTCACTTATATTCCCTTCACAGGATGACACAAAAGACATGGCTTTATCTAGTAGTAACAGTTCATTATCTGAGAAAGTATAATTAGATAAGTTTACAACAGTTTGTCCAACAATTATTTCTTGACCTGTTTGCTCCACGTAACTGAACCCAAACAAAGTGGTGTGTGTTCTTTCTGTGGTAGTTGGCACCTTCCATTTTTCTCTTTGTTGCCGTTCTGCACTAATGCCCTGGTTTTGCTCCTCCGGCTGGATTTGGTTCTTACCTGAATAGGTAATTGTATCTGGCGCTGACTCCTAAAAATTATCTGTAAAGTTCTTTTTACTGTTATTTGCAGCTACTTGCGATGCTATATTTATGTTATTTTGTTGGGAAGTATTACTAATTACATTAGGCTCAACAGAAAAATTGTCCAAGTCCCCAACACCTTCACTACATTTCGCCTATCTAACTGTAGCATTCATAGTACTGGAGGAGTGTGTTCTCTCAAACTCCACCTTTCTTGCAGAGGTCATATCAAATAATATTGTGCCACTGTCATGATTTCCTGGTTCAGGTACAACTCTTTTCGACTTCTTTGGTGAATAGAATACATAATTGTGTTTAAACTCGTTTATATCTCGGATAATTGTTCATTTTTTAGAAGTAATCAATTTATCTTCAAATGTTTTCAAATGTACGAGCATCTCATTATATTCACTAGACTCCGACATGAAAGTAGCAGAGTTAGAGAGTCTTCCAACATCTCAATATCAGCAGCCAGCTCAGTTTCAAGTGGTGAAAAAAATCAATTCATTAAGCACATTATAAAAAGGAAGTTGTCTATGTACATCTAGGAGATGAAGGGTAAATTCTCCTTTAGTCTCAAATTTTGGAAAGAAAACTGGAAGGTTAATGACTTGGTTGATGTTTGATTCAGAGCCACTTTAAGTAGAAAGGAAGGATCAGTGTGCAGTGTAACTATATCCTTGCGAAAAATCAGATACAGTGGTTCTGAAGAGAGTGCTTGGAGTTCTGAAACTCATCTAGCTGAAGTATTCACCACAAAAAGACAGTTTTACAAAATAAAAACTTACGGTCTACTTTGGCTGAGGATTCAAATGGAGGCTGTACAAAAGACTAATACAAAAGTCAGATCCCAAGGTAGAGTGGGATCTTCAACTGGAGGTCTGAGAAAAAAATGTACATTTTGGGAAGGCCTTGCACAGCTTATTTTAAGCTAAAGGAGAAGCTTTATCACCAATGTGATAGTTGGAGATGGCTGCTAATTGTACTTTAACTGTAGAGAAACTTGCCCTGGTATGCAAATAGAGGCAAGGGAATTAAAATAGTTGGGATTGGAGCACTAAAGGGATCCAAGTCTCTTTGATGCACCCACAAAGGAAATATTTTCCATTCACTCATATAAATATTTTTGGTCGAAGGTTTGTGGGATGAAAAAAGAATATGGTGAACTGGGGAGGAAAGCCTGGCATGTCTAGCTAACACTGGAATTGGAGAAACCATGTGGTCAACTTGATGCCTACAATGTCCAGATGAATCATCCCCGATGGGTGTGACAGAAGATCTGGACTGGGTCCAGTGTCCACGGAGGACACACTAGGTGAGACCATAGGAAGGGAAACCACACTTGCCAATGCCAGAAGGGGTCAATGAGAATTATTTTGCTTTTTAACTGACTGGCTTTCTGAAGAAACGTGGGTATCAGGGGTAGAGGAGGGTAAGCATAAAGTAGACTGGAGGGCCAAACGTGGATTACAGCATCTCTCGGTGACTGTCCCTGGGGGGCTTTAGGGCAAAGAACTTGCTGCATTTGTTGTTGAGGGGAGAGGTGAATAGGTCGCAGCACGGTCAACCCCATTTGTGGAAGATCATCATTGCCACTGATTGAGAGACCACTCATGAGGAGTCAGGATGGATCTGCTGAGCTTGTCCACTAATATGGTGGATCTCCCAGGTATGTGTGTCGCTACTAGAAATCAGCTGGAGGAGACTGCCCATTGCTAAACTCTCATTGCTTCTCAGCAAAGGGGTAAGATCTGGTTCCCCTGCCTGTTGAAGTACCAGACCACTGACGTGTTGTCTGTCTGAACAGCAACAGTTTTCAGTGGAAGAAAGCTCTGGAGGGCCTGCAATGCTAAAAAGCACTGCTCTCATCTCTAGAACATTTATATGCAATTTGGTCTCATCTTGGGACCAGGTGCCTCGAAATGTCCATCCCAAGTAATGCCCCCCCCCTAACTGGAAGGCGTCCATGGTCAACATGGTTTTCGAGGGAGGGAGGAAGGACAAAAGGGTGGTGAAAGTAACCGTTCAGCAGTTCTTTTAGGACCACAACAGTCAGTCCCACTTACCGGTAACCAGCTCCAAAGGGATTCAGTACAGACTGTATCGCAAACAAGAAGTAACGGGAACACTACTTACAACCCGGATGGGATTCCGGTAATTAACAACTTTTTGGACAATAATAATTTTTTTACACAAGGGTTAACACTGAAGAGGGTAGATTTGGGTCATTAGATATGGAGAACCAGAATTTGGGCATTAAAATCGATCTCTTTGACGCAAAGTTGTTTAAATGCAAAAAATTACAGTTGGAGATATCATATTTACAGGAATGCATCAGAAATAGGATTATCCCTAAAGGTCTACGTCAATGGCATTTTCCGGCAGGATTAACAGATGATTCTTCGTTTTACCAAGAATTAATTGAGCTTTTTGATAGACAAGGGTTTGAATTTTTGCAAGCTCTTATAGTGTTCTATACTAGTGACATCAGTAAATTAAAAACAGAACTGGAGAAACTCAAAACTGACATCAAATCAGATGTTGAGTTTCCTCGATATAAATATGAATATTGCAGAATTTTCTCCAGTATTGATGCCACTATGGATAAATTGATATCCACCAAGAAAAAGAAATTGGCTAGAGACACTAAAGACTATGCAAATAAATGTGCTTACCCTAGACCCTTACAGCGGCCAATTATTAATTCTTCTGACCACCTGGTTGAGGACTTAAATAACATTCAGTCCACACAAACTCACCCAGGGAATACCAATAATAACAATGTCAATCCAAGACCCACTTTAAGAAGGAGCCCTAGGCTCAATAACAATAACAGCAATTCGACAAATTTCCCTACAACAGAGAGTGAGCCGATGATCACACCTACTGACTATCTTGAACCTCACAATAATAACAACAATCAGGATTTTCAACTGGTGAACAACTCTCGGGGGAACAATCGCCCTCATGCCCAAACTCAGAACAACACGAGGAACAGGAGACGGGGGCGCAGGAGATGATTGACTTGTTAGATTTTGGTATACAACCAAAATTATACAAAAGTACTAATGGAGACTTTACTGTGTATAACTATACCTCTCTGATCATTCCACAGGATATTGTTGACTTTTTGGCAAAGGATTTCTCCTTTGTTCCTGGTCGTCACATGGACATAGGCAGGTTAATCATTGATCTAAAAGTATACACACGTAAACTCAATCTGAATTTTCTTATGGGTAATGACTCATCTACATTTAGTTTACTCAGGGTAGCTAGCTCATATAACCCTCCTTTACATCCCACTCTACACACTTTTGAAAAAATGTGTGAGACGGATATTTGGGCAATCAAAAATCAAGTCATGTATAATAACCATAAAAACTTTGCCAATATTGCTCCTTTGGAAAGGGACTTTATTCACCTTTTACAGGATTGTCACATTAGGGCCATGAAACCCGATAAAGGAGGAGGCATTGTTTTCATGGATCATTATAAATATGTAGAATATATGTCTCAACATCTTGACACTCCTGCTTATAAATCATCATCTTTAAATGAGATAAATGAGGCATATAGGAAAATCAATAACATGCTTAATGATTTGTTCCTGGAGGGTTATATTGATATGGACACTCATAAATACTTGACCATGCCGGCCCCAAGAATTCCAGCATTTTTTGGAACACCTAAATTACATAAACGATTGGAAGCACCTCCATTTAGACCCATCGTAGATGGGAGAGGTTCGATTACCCAAGCATGTGCCAAATATGTAGACAATATTTTAAGACCCCTCATTGACAGTGAGAAGCATATTTGTAAAGACTCTTGGTCTTTCTTACAGGATATCAACAAACTCACTTATAATGAAAGTGCGTTGCTCTTGACTATAGATGTCAAAGATTTATACACTGTCATACCACAAAACATTGGCCTTGCTTGGGTAAGGGACTTTATGTTGTCCAAAAATGTGGAGCATGATACCATTAACTTGGTTGAGACTTTATTAGAAATTGTATTATCTAACAATTTCTTCATTTTTGAAAACAAGTTCTATTTGCAAACTTCAGGCGTAGCCATGGGCTCGCCCTGTGGAGGTACCTTTGCAAATGCTGTTCTTGCTTTCTGGGAGTCTACTTTCTTATTTAAGGATGAGTTATTTTCACAATATGTCACCTGGTACACTCGGTACCAGGATGACATTTTTTGTATTTGGGGTGGCAAAAGAGAACAGATCCCCCTATTCATTGATAGAATTACAGAAACAACAGATTTCTTAGAATTTACTTATAACATCGAAGAATCGGAGATTAACTATTTGGACATTATGCTTATTAATGATAGAATCAATCAAAGGTTCAAAAGTCGTATATACAGAAAACCGACATATTCTAATGCTTTATTACATTTTTCAAGTAACCATCCATACCATCAAAAGAAAGCTGTTATTAAAGGGCAGATTGTAAGAGCTGCCCGTATGGTAACAGACTCAGATGATTTCATAGCAGAATGTAGTAACCTCACTAACATGTTTTTAGCCAGGGGTTACCCGTTGACTCTGGTTTCTAAAGTCGTGACAGAGGTAACACATAAACGCGACGAAGGTCATTTTTTTCCACTCCTTTCAGGTCATACTAATAATAATCTAATGTTCAGTAACGAACAGTTACCATCACAATCAAGTCTAACACCTATTAGTGACAAAGACAATGAGAGTTGTAAGTTTAACATAAGCTTTTTGCATACTTATTCACTAGACTCTCAAAAAATTAGGGAAATTGTGAACAAGAATTGGGAAATTATCAAGTATGATAGGCCTCTGCTCCCTTTTGGGCGAATGCCCTAAGATCACATATAGAAGAGGGGATAACATGAAAACAATTCTTGAAAGAGGAAGACCAACTCGCAGTTCAAATAGACCCTATGGGATGTTTAGGTGTGGTTCGTGCCCCCAATGTAAACACATTAAAGTTGTGAATAAGTTTAGTATCAATGGTAGGGAGTACAACAGCACTGGACATTACAACTGTCAGTCTAAGGCTGTCACTTATGTTGCTCTCTGTAATCTCTGCAATGCATTTTACATCGGAAAAACCGAGAGAAAGCTAAAAAATAGAATTTACGAACATTAACATGCTATAATAAAAGAAGATGTTACTAATGTTTTAGCCAGACATTGCATTGAGTTTATAGGGCATTCTTTTCAATATCTAGTCCTACAACAGAGAGAAAGGGACATAAGGGGTGGCCCATGGCAAATTCGCCTAGAAATTGACGAACTGTTATGGCAGATTAGAACTAGAGCTCATTTATTTCCTGGTATTAATGAGGCATTGTCAATTAAATGTGTTTTAAAATGGCTATCTCATAACAGGTAGGAAACACATTTTATTTGTGGACCTTAGCATCCTCATGTATAAGCTTCCTTTTTATGGTAGGCTCGTATGATTTCACAAAGTTCTGTATTAGCCTTTAGTCCAACAAGCTCTTAATATTTAATATAAACATGGTCACATTATTTTAAGGTCAACAAGTCCTGTCTATCTTTGCTCTTTTAAACATGACTTTTCAATTCATTGAGCATCAGTATCGCATTTTATTTTATTTTGTTTCACTATGGGAAACAATGACATCATAGATGTACTTGTTTTCTTTCCTGAATAGCAGAACATCATAGTATTAATACTAAGTGGGGTTTAAAGGTCTTACATTTTTAAATGATTCATAATAATCTTAAGTAATATAAGTCTTGTGAGTCATTCTTAAATGACCATTTTACGTCTTAGGTACAGCTCGCTAAAGCTATGAACACCTTAAGTTGTACCAGGGCATATTTTTAGTTTAATTTTACACCTCCCTGGCCTAGATGTATATGGTGTTCAGTTTAGTTATGGATTGCATTAATATGACGAGACAAAATCATGTTTGTTTTAAATACATAGTACATTTGCAATATTTGTATTAAGCCACTACGGTTTTTATGTTGGCGAACTTGATTTGGGCCACTTATTTTTTCTATAACGAGTATAATTTACGTAATGGCATCTAACCAGATGTCATTCTAATTATAAAACAAAAGCTATCTGTATTTAATGCTTTTCATGATAAGTTTTAAAATTTCTGGTGCAACACTCTTAACAGATGAGCTAGCTTGTATCAAATTCATGATGTAGTATATGTACTTTTTATTCAGTTTATCATATTACTGATGTAACGTATGCATTTTTTCTTGTGTCAGCGGAGATTTTTAATGCTATAGGATCTGTTTTAAAAGCCGTACATCGGCTATTTACAACTTTAAGGTTCCCATGGAGAATATTTAATTAGCAAATGCTGTTTTCTGCGATTGGCTTTTGGATTTTGGATTTTAACATATAAGTTTTTTGCAATGTGGTCTTGCTGTTTTGTCTGATGAAGGCGGGTTAATTCAACTTGCCGAAAGCGCTCACTTTTATCTGGAATTTCATGTGCAACATTAAATTTGCGTTTTAAACAGTTTTCTCTTATCGTGTGCAGTCCGCTTTTTAGCAGTTTCAGTTTTCAGTTCTTGTTTGTTGGTGGCGGGTTAATATGGTGGATCTCCCAGGTATGTGTGTCGCTACTAGAAATCAGCTGGAGGAGACTGCCCATTGCCAAACTCTCATTGCTTCTCAGCAAAGGGGGTAAAGATCTGGTTCCCCTGCCTGTTGAAGTACCAGACCACTGACGTGTTGTCTGTCTGAACAGCAACAGTTTTCAGTGAAAGAAAGCTCTGGAGGGCCTGCAATGCTAAAAAGCACTGCTCTCATCTCTAGAACATTTATATGCAATTTGGTCTCATCTTGGGACCAGGTGCCTCGAAATGTCCATCCCAAGTAATGCCCCCCCCCACCCTAACTGGAAGGCGTCCATGGTCAACATGGTTTTCGAGGGAGGGAGGAAGGACAAAAGGGTGGCCTTAATTAATGTCTTCAGAGTATCTACCACAGCAGAGATTCTCTGCAAACCTGAGATAATTTTATTGGATGTCATAGAGATTGTCGATGAAAAGACCATTGCACTGCTACAGTCTATTAAAGAAATCTCATATAAAAATGAACACTGGGTAGTAAAGTTATTGCAGCAGCCATCAACCCTAGGGCTTTGATTATCAATCTTGCTTGGGGTAAGAGATGAGAGAGAGAATTTAACTGACATACATTTTCAGAGAAAGAATTCTGTTTTGAGGCAGAAAACTAAGCAATTGACTGCGTCAAGAAGAGCTCCTAAAAACTCTGAAGCCTGAACTGGTTGAGGCTGGGACTTTACCAGATTTACCATAATTCCCAGAGATTGAGAAAGAAGTAGAAAGTAATCTCTGGCCTGCTCCACAAGATGCCTGGTCAGTGCATTTAGGAATCAGTCATCTAGATATGGAAACAATCTGAATCCGCACAGTCTCAGGTGAGATGCTACAACTGCCATGCATTTGGTGAATACCCTGAGGGCTGTAGTGAGACAAAATGGCAGGGCTCTGAACTAATAATGACTGGCTCCCAGCCAGAAGTGTAGATATTTTTGGGAGCATCTGTTCATCTTTATATGATAGTACCCATCCTGAAGCTCTAGAGAGCACATCCAGTCGTCTTTCTGAAGGAGAGGCAGAATGGACTGAACTGTGACCATCCAAAAATTGGAATTTTTTACAAACTGGTTCAAATAACTGAGATCCAAAATGGGTTTCAGGTCTCCTGTTTTTTTGACACTAAAAAGAATCTTGAGTGAATTCCAGATCCTCTGGTCTTGGGGGGGGACCTCTTGGATGACTCTTTTCTCCAGCAACTTTTGAATTTCTAGAGCTGCTTATTCCTGCTGACTGGGTGGGACATCAAGGAGAATTCTTCTCTTCTGTGGGGGAACATGGGAAAAGGGAATAAAGTATCTTCTGAATATGATCCTTTGCATCCAAGAATCTTGTGTGATGGTTGTCCAGGCTTTCGGGCACAAGGATAAGCACCCCTGACTGCCTCCAGTGAGGGACAGTCTGGTAACCTTTCAGAAGTGCTGAAAGGGCCTGTCTGAGAAAAATCCCAGGAATCTTGATTCTGCAGACCCCCCCCCTCTGCCACAAGGGTGACATCTCCCTCTGCCTCTGGGGAAAAATGTCCATGCAATTCCTGGAAAGGCCCCTGGGCTTTTCTGAACCACTCTTTCTTACCACCACATTGATTCATGTGAAAAAGTCCTTTGCAGGGTAGAAAAACAGATTCCCACACCAGAAAGGGCCTTTCCATCCTTCTCACTGTGGGAAAGCATCTCTTTAACTGTTGGTCCAAAGATGGAAGATCCATCAGAGGAAGCATTGATGAATGATGCCTTAAAGGGCTCAGTGAAATCACACAACCCCATCTAGGCATGTCTCCTAATGGCTATGCCTGAACAGGAAGCCCATAAGGAACCTTGCACTGCATGTAAGATTAATCCCATGGACACATTAGTAATGGATCGCAGGGAGGCCAGTTGTGAGGAAAAACATTCTGCTCCACTACAGACATGGACCCTGGGAGAGTTAGAGAGTTGTTTGATTAAGTCCCTCTGTAACCTCATGAAATACACCAAATAATTCAGCAACCATAAAGCAAAGGTCTCTGATACATATACTTGGCTTCCAAAACCTGTCCAAGTCCCAAGACTCCCTGTTAGAGGGGTGGACAGAGGAGCTCTGTTTAGTCATCTCCTTTTTAGTAACTGCTGCAATCACCATGGCATCTACAGGAAAACCTTTCATCAAATATAACCTATCTGACGGGGCACTAAGAATTTTGTCCAGGCACTTAGGGATCGGTTCTACAGAGTCCTTCTTTCCATGTTCTGTGGGTGACCAGGTCTAGCAGCTCAACTGCTGGTGGGGTAACCCAAGATGTAGATGATGCAGACCAGAAGGCTTTCAAGAACACTGATTCTTCCTGGGAAGGGGTTTGGGCAGACCAACCACCATTTTGGCAAAGGATCTCTAAGATGTCTCAGAATGACACATCCTCAGGTAGAGATCTAGGGGACCCTCCCCCTTCATCAAAATAAGTATCTTCTGTGAGGGATTCTGGCGGGAAATAAAGGTGCCTCCTTTTGCATGATCTCTTCCGAGGGACCTCCTTAGTGAGGTGCTCTAGGGAAGTATTTGGACTGGCTATCCCTAACGTGCAAAATGAGAGAATTCAGACACAGGATCCAAAGGAAGTTGGGGCCATGGATCCAAAGAAGGAAGAGTCAAAGTCCATCCAGGTAAAGACAATACCCTCTCCACCACCTTGAAAGCCAAGGGCCCAAGAGATGCAGAGGGCAGTCTTACTGGAGCAGAGACTCCTGGATCAAATAGCCCTCATTGTTCCCCGAACCCTCAGATCCAACTGGGGGAGTTGGAGCTGAGCTATCTAGTACCGAAGCTCCGAGAGGAGGTGATGGCTCTGAAAACTTCGGAGTCGAGGTCAACCCCTCAGATCTGGTACTGATGCTTCAGCTCCAAGAGCCATCATGCTCTAATAGGGTCACAGCCGAACAGGTCAGGGAAGTGGTCAGAGTCGAGGATGATAGGACCTTTGTATCCAATGGTTCAACTCTTGGGGCCTTCGGATCCAAGGACTCCAAAATCATGGGTAGGATCAAAGAAGGAGCATGTACAAGCTGGAAGGTAGATATAAGGCTCATGGATCTGGTGAGACATGGAGCTGGCAAAACCTCCATCTCGAATCGTGTTCTGAGGAACTTCATCATCATCCTAGCCACCTCAGATGAAAAAATACTCCAGGAGAACCTAATAGAAGAAGAAGTGGATAGTGGCCTTGAAGACTTTTCTGAGGTCTCTTGGAGGAATGGAGACCTCAAAGCAGAAGATACCAGCTCCAGGGGAAAATCTCGAAGATCAGAGCCTAGGAGGCTTAGTACCTACATGTTATCAGATTTGAAGCTTTTGGATACAAGGTCTTGGGTACCTTCGCAGGAGGCTGTGAGGAAGGTACTGGACTGAGGCGACTTGGAAGAAGAGCATTTCCTATGCTCTTTAACTTCTTTAGACTTCTGAGACGGGGTTTGAGTCCCTGATGAAGATGTACCAGCAGAAGGAGCTGAAGCTGGAAGAGGTCCTTTGAAGATTTAATTTATTCCTCTTATCTCCTAATGCCCTGACAGTAAAGGCTGCACAAATACAGCAGAAAGTGTCCATGATGTGCTGGCCCCAAACAGTACACGCACTCCCTGTGTGCATCAGAGTTTGGGATATTATGCCCAAGGGAAGTGCACTTTTTAAATCTGGTAGGCTTATCAGCCACACTGGAAAGAAAAGGGTGGAAATCAGCAATCACAAAAAAATTGAACCAACTCAAAAGAGGTATAAAAGAAGTCAAAAGTCTACCTCAAAAGAGGTAGAAAAGGAAAGGTTGTGAAGTTTAAAATTTACTCTGCAACACAAAAATCAACCAATAAAACCAGGCAAAGTCTGAGGGCAGAAAATTCAAATCCAAAAGACTAAAAACAAAAGTAAATTCCACCTGATACAAGTGGAAACACCAGCTCCAGAAAGGAAGCTCCTATGAAACAAAATAATCCACGAACACCACAAGCAGTTCAATAGATTAAGCCTTTAATTCACAAGCAGCTTTTTGTCTGCAGTAAAATACAGACTTCTTCAGAATAAAACTACAGTAATCAGTGCTTACTTTTAGATCGGTTTGTTAATAAGATAATTGAATTAAGTAAAATAATTAATTTGGAGACCCACTTATTTAACGAGAAATCTTACTAAAAAAACTGGCAAAATTAAAACTATTATTTTAATACTGTCATGTTAAAAGCTGTGCAAATAAATATTTGATACATAAACCAAATATCTTATATAAAGAAATATTATAAAAAATCCCAAATAGAGCGGATGTGTGTGAATACAATAACTTGTAAAAAACACTTATGAAAAAATATTAAATATATGTATTAAATGTTTACTGTTAAGTGAATATATCTACTTTTTTTTAAAACTGAAGATTAAACTGTTCAAAACAAATAATAGCTTATTAGCTCTTTGCTTTAAAAAAGGAACTAGGGAAGTACATTCATTAATCCCTGGTGAGTGTGTTGACTCTAACCTTAGCTGCCATATCAGTTCTTTTAATTTGATGCAGTCCTTCCATAAACGTTATTTTTTCTAGGATAATACATAAAAAGTGTTTGAAGCAAGAACATACTATTGAATGTCTGTAAAGGGCATTCTGTTGGTTACATTTCAGAATGTCATAATTATGTTTGTATATACATTTTCTTAGCTGTCTTTCTGTTTTTCAACATAAAAAGCTGAACAGATGGAACAAATTGCTAAGTATATTATCCCTTTTGTTAAACAATTTCCATCTTGTGCAAAGACAACTGATTTCAAGTTATTATTAAGTTGTACTTCATGACAGGCATCGAGCTGGCACCTCGGCACCCATAAAAGATCTACTGAAAATCATTAGCGGACCAGAGTTCTGCTGTGGCGACCCCTAACCGGGAAAAGCCAAAAGAAGAACAAACATTAAGTTGCACTTCGTGACACTCTAAGATGTATTTACATGGAGTACAGTTCCCACATATTCTTGTGCCTTTCCTAATTTTCTTTAATGCAAAAGTGTTCTTTTCTATGATATTTTTAATATTACTGACTCATTTATAAAAAAAATAGGTCTTGGTCCTACTAAATTTCTCAGCTTTTTCATCACTAGTCAGGATGCACAATATTTACTTACAATGCCTTTCACAATGTAAGATCCTTTGTTGTATTGTAAGGTGAGGGCCCTTGAATAGTTAATTGGCTGATCATTCTCGTCCAATTCCTGGTAAGGGAGGGTCAATGACATTCAAACTACTTAAAGGCATTTCTTCACATAAATTCACATTGACAGTTACAGAAGTATCAAGACCTATCCCTAAAAGGAGATAATATCTCTTTCCCCACCCTTTTCAGATCTTGGCATTGATAGATCTAACCAGAGAGGTCAGGTACTGTCTTTCAATAAACATATTTTTTAGTTTGGCCCTCTCAATGTCAAACAATTTCTTAACCGAGATCATATGTGCCAATCTAACAAACTGGCCCTTGACCAAACTTCTCTTCAGTATAAAAGGGTGGGCACTACTGAAGTGTAAGTAGTTATTGCAGAATGTGGATTTTCTAAAAATATTGGATGAAAAACACGTAGTGCCAAGTGTAGAGAACAGCGTCTCTTGGTGATTTCCTCAGAGTGGAAATAAGGGCAAAGTAGTTACTGCACTTATTGTTTAGGGGAGAGGTGAACAGGTCGCAGCAAGGATGGCCCCATTGATGGAAAATCTTTCCCACCACTTTTGGATTGAGAGACCACTCATGAGGTTGGAGAATACATCTGCTCAGTCTGTTTGCTATCACATGGAACTCCTCGAAATGTGCGTTGCTATCAAAAAGCAGCTGGAAGAGATTGTCCACTGCCATAATCTGAGTGCTTCTTGACAAAGGGGGTAAGATTTGGTACCAACCTACTGACATACTGTCTGTCTGAATTGTAAATGGTAGAGGAACAGTGAAAAGGAATAACCACAGAAAAAAGAAAAACTTGAAGAAATTGAAGAAAACTATCCAAGAAAAGTGAACTAAGCTCTGATGAATGCATCTGCCCAGAAAAGCAGCAATGAGATCAGAGGTAACTGGGGGGGGGGGGGATTAAGGGTAGAGGTGAAGCTCGAGAGTTTTTTTGTCAGTGCAAACTGTAGTAACGGCCGAGTCAGTACCTATATCAGAATCAAACCCATACATAAAGAATAAAATGAAAATTGACAAAATCAGATCAATATTTATCCAAGCTCAAGAAATCACAATTCCATCTGATCTTGAAGAGTGGCAAACGAGATCATAGGTCATTCATTGATCAGGGGTAGTATGGGTAAGGGAGAAGGTCAAAAGTTGGATCCCAGAATCTAAAGAAAGTGGCCGAGTCAAATCTGAGGTGTGGATCCAAACTCATTTGTTGAGGAATGAATGAAAATGACAACATCGAATACAATGTTTTCAGTTACTTTAGATCACTTTTAAACCGACAGAAAAAAATGAGCACTCCATTTACGTATGTTACAGTCTCAAGACAGTATGTTAAAACACAACACTCCTAGCTTTAAAATAACTTTCTTGAAAAGGAAAGTGATAAATACAAACAATATTTAGAAAAAGAGGACTTTCAAGATGACTGCACATTGATTTACAGCTTGTTTCTGGCATTCCCAGTGTGAAAACAGAAACTCAGCAGAGAAGGCCAGTAGACTTGTGTTTATGGATAAACTTCAGTAACTGGCTAGTAAGTGCACTGCCTAGATGCCACCAATAAAGAAATACAGAGGACCTGGAAAAAAATCATCTACAAAAAGTGAGGGAGAAACACTGACTGTGGGAAGATCTGCAGCTGATCAGCAAAAAGCAGTGCAACCTTCAGACATGACTTCCAATAACCTACAAGAGGATGCAAGACAACTGCATACAGACCTAGTTAAAATAAACAAAACACTGATATACGAGTATATCAACACAAACAACAAAAGGCTGGAAAATGGAAGAAGCTTTAAACAGATATTCAGATGAGATGGTAAAGCTGCAAAATCAGAGGCTGAAATGAAGAAAAGACTGGCTGAATACAAGACTGCTCAGGAAGAGGCATTTAAAAAAATAATAGAATTAGAGGACACAGCACATAGGGAAAACCTGAGCTTGTCAGCTATACCAGAGAAGCTGGAAGGACCAGACTGCATTAATTTTATGAAAGCACAAATAAGCAACTGGACTAGTACTCCACAGCAGAAGTTGTTAGTTGAAAGGGCACTCTGTGCGTATGCTCCAAACCTAGCTATAAGAAAGCAACTTAGACATTTAATAGTAAAGATGCAATCCTACCGGCAGAAGGAGTTGATTCTGACAAAACTGTGGCAGAAGGACAAATTACTAAAAGTGGGAGACAGCAGAGTGTTTGTGGAGAATGCTTACTCACTGCACACCAGGCAGAAGAGAAGCAAATTTATTCCATTATTCAGGGAATGTCAAGGCACAGGTGTGAGATTCAAACTGCTGTATCCAGCCGTCTTCAAAGTATTCTTCCCTGGAGGGACAGAATAATTTTCTGATGAAGTACATGCTAAAGAGGAAATACAAATGTTTGTCCAACAACAAGTGAGCTATGAAATAGAAGGAGATTCTGCTTCTTGTTCTTCTAGTAATAAAGACCACAGAGGGACTGTACCTGTGAAACCTCTTCCAGTATTTCAATGGAAAATGTTGCAGAGAAGGAAGGGAGCATGCAAATTTACTAGAAGAATTGGGAGTATATTGGAAATAAAGCAGAAACAAGCTCTGGGTGATGGAGAACAGCAGTAATGAAACCAGTAACAATGTGGGATTACAATGCAATAATTATATTTGTGAAATATGACAGAACAAGAAAATCTGGAAATATTGGACTTTTCCAAAATTTGTTGGATTTGTGAGGGACTTTAAAGTATATACCCTACTTCATGTCATTAATGTGTGGAAAATGCTTTCGGGAGGGGAAGAGAGGGGGGAAGCTAACTGTAACTAAAGAAAACATTTTCTTTTTTATAGTACTGTATTTGTGGTATATGGTTTTCTTTGCATGCTATTTTTAAGTGTGATGGGGATTGTAAACATGTACTGTTTTTCTTTTCTCCCCTCGTCTCTTCTTGTACAGTTTTGAGAAATATAGGGAATGCAATGTTAAAAAAAGAACCTGATTAAAAAGTGATGACAATGTGCTTTTTCTCATTTTTGCTTGGGGAAATGACTGGATTAAGGACCTTAGATTGATTAGCTTTAAGAGAGAGCAAGTAAATGAAACAACAATTTTGAATATTATGAGGCTTTTTTCCTAGCAAATGCATGTACACTTAGTAGGAATTCTACAGCTGGTCTTCATGTTTGCATGGAAACAATCTTATAAAGAGAAACTGGCTGTCTGGTTCTCATGTCTCCATGGAGATAATCTGATAAAGAGAAACTGGAGACAGTCTGGTGGAAGGGGAGTGGCTGTGGGGGAAAAAAGGAAAGAGAAATTGGCCAGGACATAATGTTCTCTGAAAGCAAACAGGGTTTTTCTAGCTGGGAAAGCTTTAAATATGAGACAAAACCAATTAGACTTGAAGTAAAGTTTTCTCAGTTTTTTAAATGCAATGGGGATATTAATATAAACAGGTGCTTTGTTTTTTTTTCTTTTTCTCCCTTCTTCTCTCTTTTTTTTGTTCAGTTTTAAGAAATGTAGGCACTGCAATGTAAAAAAGAAAAGGAGAAGGGTGTGGAGAGAGGAAAGCTCTGGTTAAGAAAATATGACAAAAAGAAAAATCAATGTACTTTTTCTCATGCTTGCAGAGGGAAATGACAAGGTTAAGACCCTAGGTGTTATCCAGTAACAAGTTTATTACAAAAGCATATAAGTTAAAAAGAGTATTTAATATTATAAGGCTTTTTTCTGGTAAACAATGTATCTTTAGTAGTTTTGTGTCTGGCTTCCGTGTCACTAGAAGACAATTTGATAAGGGAAATGGCTTGGAGAGAGTGTTTACTGAAAGCATTCAAGTATTTTCTCAGCTGGGAGAGCTACATGGATAGACAAAATCAAACAGCACTTATTAATAGCACAGGCTGTACCATGCGTCTTAGAATGACTAACTTTTGTTTTTGGTTAAGTCTAGCCTGTCTTTGTGGCTATCAACTTAAACTTTTGTTCTTATTAGGAAGCAAAAACTTCAATATTTGAAAATGTACATAGTTTTGTCTGCTATTATGGCAGGGGTTGTTTGTTCTGTTTGAGGGCTTTAAAAAAAAACAAAAAGTTATGTACAATGCGGCATAGGCTCAAATGGATATGACAAGAAATAACTGTATAAAAGACCAACCAGCCGAACAGTATATGCATACAACATATAAGTTGGAACCTGACATTTAACAAAAAAAGCAGTTATACATAAAAGCTGGTAATAATAACTATATAAGAAAATTATGCCTTCTGTGTTGTCTTTCAAGCTGAATGGTCTTACAACACATAAATATATAAAAAAGAAAGAGTAGTGAACTATATTAAAAATAGAGAGTGCAAATAGTTATGGTACAGGATACATACCTGGAAAGAACTGAACATGTAAATTTGATAAAGATTTTCAGGATGGTTGGTTATTCAGCGGAATATCTGGGGCAAAGGAAAAGAGGAGTATTTATATTAACTGCAAGAGAAACACCAACAGTGAAAAAAAAAGATAATAATGGAAGATATATAGAACTAATGGGTTACTAACAAGGAAGGAGGATTACACTGGCATGCATTTACATTCCACCTAAAACTGCTATAATGGAGATTAAGAAAATTCTGGGAGAAATAATCAGCTTTCAGCAAGGAATATTACTTATAGGTGGAGACTGGAATTTGGTTTGCAGGAGCGAAAATGTATCTGGGGGCCTAGAAGGGAAAATATAACAAAGGATGGTAGATTTTTGAATAAATGTATGAAAATGTTTGGCATGGAAGATGTGAATTCTGTACTAGGAGCTCAGAGTGAATTTACATATTATTCTCCAAGATACAAAAAAATGGGCTAGGCTAGACAGAATCTGTATCTCACAGAAACATGTGCATTTAACTGAAGGTCTTGAAATGCACCCAAAAACTATTTTAGATCATGCATTAATAATAACTAAAATAAAAATGCAAGGTAATGAATTAAAAATGAGCACTGGCGCTTTCCCACCTATCGGTTGAAAAGATAGGAATTTAAGGAATGAGATTTGGAATTAATTCAGGAGTTACTAGAGAAGACAGAAATTTCTTCTGAAAATATAGCTAGGCAGTGGGATAAAATTAAAGAGGAGTTTAAATCTAGGGTGGAAATAAAGGAAAGGGAGCTATGGTTAAGAAGTAACAAAATTATTTAGAGGGTCTGACAAATGTTGAAGTATTGCAGAATAGGGAGAATCTCTCAGAACAAGAAAAGAAGCAATTGCAGAATGCTAAACAGAAAATATAGAATTACCTCGATAATATGCACAAGTTTAGAAATATTGCTGTTAAGCAACTGTTTTTTGATAATTCTAGAGCACAAGAACTTTTAGCACAATGACTCAGGCAACAGAAAGCAGCAAGGGCTGTCACCAAGTGTAGGGAGCCTATAACAAGGAAGATAACATCAGATCCTGTAGAGGTATTAGAAATATTTTGGAAATTTTATCAAAGTTTGTATAAAGCACAGAAATATGTAAATCAAGAAAATATACAAATGGAAATGTTTATGGAAGAATTAAATACGCCAAGGTTAGAGGTAGATGAGACTCAATTACTAACAGGATAGGAAGAGATGAGATAAAAATGACTACGTATAACCAATATACAGGAAAGTCTCCAGGAATAGATGGTATTCCTGTGGAAGTTTGGAAGCTAGGAGGGAAAAAACTGATAAAGATCTGGAATCTTTTAACAGTATTTTAAGAGCAGAAGTACCAGCATCCTGAAAGAAAGTGGTGGTAATGGTAGTATCTAAAGAGGGGTAAAGATCCATTGGATCCAGCTTCACATAGGCCCATTTCAATACTAAAACATAATTATAAAGTGTTTATGTCTATAAGGGCTAAAAGAATGGCAAAAGTGATACCAAACTTGATAGATGGATCAGTGTTGTTTTGTGGAGGGAAGACAAACATCTGACAATATTAGCAGAACACTGATGATTCAGAGGGAAGCAGAATGTAAGAAAATACCACTGTTACTGGTGGGTCTTGATGCAGAGAAAGGATTTGACAGAGTAGACTTGGACTTCGAGAGCAGGGCAATGGAAGCATTTGCTTTCCCTGATACAATTATAAGGTTGATTAGGAGTAGATATATATGAGGGTCAGGGGCAAAAATTAAAGTGGGTGGGGTCCTATTTGATAACTTCTGCTCAATTACAGGAACAAGGCAGGGTTGTCCACTTTCCCCTTTGTTGTCCGCATTATATTTAGAACCATTTGCAAAGAAAATAAGGGACTCAGACATTCAAGGATATAATTGGTATGGTAGTCATGAAAAGCTGACTCTATTTGCAGATGATATTCTTTAATACAAGACACAACCAAAAAGGGACATTACAGTGTCGTGGAACATTTTAAGACAGTTTCAAATTTATTACTTATTTATTTTATTGGCATTTGTTTACCAGGAAAGTCCACTGGGCCAAAAGATCCCATTTTCAGGGGAGGCCCAGGGAAAAAAGCTCCAAGTATAAGAGTACAAAAACATACAAACAGAAAAACAATATAAAACAGGTTCCAGATACAAGCAAGTAGGCCTAAAGCATATATACTAATATACTGTACTTGTAAGGGTGTCACACATATCATATATACATATGAATAAAACTAGTATAAGTTACATAACTAGGAGTAATAGAGTTCTTAACATGATTAAATGGTATATACAAGGTATTTGAGAGAAGTAGTTAGTAAAAGGATGGGAAAGGGGCAGTGACAGGTGATGTAGTAGAGTAAAAGTTTAGCGAGCTTTGTTTTGATAGTGAGTATGACTGAGTTTGCAGAGGGGAGGGGTATAGGATAGTGTGTGAATAAATTTAGAGTGTATGCTTTCAGGTTATGGAAGAATGAGAATAGAGGCAAGTGCATTGCCAGAAGGAGATGTGTGATCTCAATCCCTTTTGGAAGGATGTGATTGAACTAGAGATTCTGATAGCTGAAGGTAAAGAGTTCTAAAGCTTGGTGACAGAGAAGGAATAAAGCATGTTGCTGGCAGGGAGTCTGGGTTTGTATACTTGCAGTAGTAGTTGGTTTTCAGATCTAAGTGGCCTGTTGGGGTGGTAGTGGGTGAGGATGGATGAGAGAGCTGGGCAGTCTGAGCATTTGTATATAATTTTGTGAGCTGTGATTAGCTGTAGATAGATAAGATGGTGGGGAGGTTTGAGCCTGTTAAGTGATTTTAAGGAAATGCAATGATAAGAAGAGTATTTTGCGTTGGTTGCAAATTTGGCAACCTTGTTGTAACAGGTCTCAAGCTTGTTTTTTAGGGTGCAGTTGATGTTGGTTAGGAGAGGATTGCTGTAGAGTAGTGAGGGTAAGAGAAAAGTTAAGGCAAGAGTGCGGTAGAGCAGTTGAGGTAGTATTTTTGTTGGTAGAGGCAGCATAGCTTATAGTTTTTTTTTTTGATATTATTATGGATATGGAGGTCAAATGTCAGGTTTTTGTCAATGATAACCCCTAGTATTTTAGTGTGGGAGACAACTTCTACAGACGTGTTGGTTTGAGAATGAATGGTGATATCTGTCTTGTTGACAGAGATATTTTTCTTGGGAGTGAATACTATCATTTTTGTTTTATTTGGGTTTAGAGCTAGATGATTATTAACCATCCAGATTTTGGTAGTAGTAAATGCATTTTGGCAGATTTTCAAAAGTACTGCTGTTGATTTAGCGGAGCAAATAATGGCTGAATTGTCTGCATATTGTACAATAGATGCATGTGTGATGTGGGTATGGAAGTCATTTATAAAAATACTAAATAAAAGGGGACCTAATATGGAACCCGTGGGGGACTCCTGTAGTAGATAGAGTTAAGGAATGGAGGAGAAGGAGATGTCCCATCTAGTGGATTGTTGTCTATCATTCAGGTAATTTGTGAACCAATTTAGAGTTGTTGGTGAGATGCCTAGGGTGGAGAGTTTGTTGAGAAGTAAGGGGTGGGAGACTGTATCAAAGGCCTTTGATATGTCTAGAAAGAGGGAGGATACAAATTTACCATTGTTTCTGGCTTGAATGATGGTACCCATGAAGGAAATAAGGTCAGTAGAGGTGCTGTGACCAGGTCTAAAGCCATGCTGAGTTGGAGACAGGAGATTGTTTAGCTGTAGGTGGTTTATAAGTTGATAATGAATACATTTTTCAAAGGTTTTGGAGAGAGGGGAGAGAATTGCAATGGGCCTAAAGTTAGAGATATCTGTGTTGTTACCACCTTTGTGTAGTGGAAGAATGTATGCTTTTTCCCATACAGTAGGAATGTAAGACTCTTGGAGAGATCTATTGAGAAGTATACTGATAGGATAGGCAATAGATCTTGCAGCCATTTGGAAATATTCTGGAGGCAAGCTGTCAGGGCACAGGAGCCAGGCTTCAGTTTAAGAAGTTTTGTTATGATGGTGATAGGGATAGGAGAGAAAGCAAAGTTAGTTGAGTTGGGGGCTGCTACCTGGGGGTAAGGGGATGATGGATTAAGGTAAGTAGTAGTGTTAGTGTGAGGGAAAGTGGAGGTGAGTTTGGCTATTGCGTTGATGAAGTATGAGTTGAAGAGGGTGGCTACTTCACTGGCGAGTTTTTCAGGGAACGGGCATGGGTTGTTTATTGTACCAGAGTTATTTAGAGATAAAATGGACTTCCAAAACTTCTTGGGGTTTTGTTTCTAATTGTTTTGGAGGTTTAGGTAGTATGGTTTTCTATAATTAATGATTAGGTGTTTTATTTGGTTGTGGAGCTGCCTGAATTTTAAGAGGTCATTAGGATTTTGATGCTTTTGCCATTTTTTCTGTATTTTATCTCTAGTGTTCATAATTTGCTTGGTGGTTTTAATAAGCCAGATGGAGTGCTTGATTTTGACTCTTTTTAGCCGGACAGGGTCTAGTTTACTGAGGATAGTTAGGAAGGTAGAGCTGAAGAACTCAACAGCTTCATCTAGTGGTAGGAAGTTTAGAGTATTCCAATTTATCATTCTTAGAGATTCATTAAGAATTGTTGGGTTAGATTTCTTGATTGTTTAAATTAGTGTTGGGAACGTATTTGGTTTGCATTTCGAATTATGTAAGCTAGAATATGGTCACTAATGCTACAGGGGAGAGTACCTGTTATTGACACTTTGCTGGGGTTGGAGACTAGTAGCCAGCCTAGAACTGAACTGCTGTCTTTGTTTTTGTTGGGTCTAGTTACATCTGTAATCATTTGAGTAAAGTTGTAACAGGTTGATATTAGGTGATGGAGAATGGATGGAGATGTCTAACCAATTTATGTTTACATTCCCTAGGATGATTGTTTTATTGTTAATATTACCTGATATCCAGGTAAGAATATCCTCTAAAAGGGGTATGTTGTTGCCTGGATGGATGTATATGGTGGTTATACAGAGAGATTTAGAGTTGTTAAGTCTGGTGTATGGGACTATGGTGAGAGTACTGGGGAAAATTATAGCAATGCCTCCTCCTTTTTTTTGTGGGGTCTGTCAGCCTGTAGGCAGATATAACCTTGGGGAAGGAAGGATTTCTGAATCCTTTATGTATGGTTTCAGCTATGTTTCAGTCGCAGGTAGTATGTCTGGTTTAGTAAGGGACAGCAAAGCATGAAATTCACGTATTTTGTTTCTAATACTTTGAAGACTGGCTGTAATGTGATTTATGTGAATGGGGGGGGGCTAGTATTCATGGGAGTAGGGCTTGGGTTGGGATGGATCTCTCCAGAAAGGGCTAGGTTAGATAATATGGACAGGTAGCAAATAGTTAGGAGATATATTTTTGAGTGACTGTAGATGAAGGCAAGATTGAGAGTATTTTTTGTGGGTAGGGAGTAGTTTTAGTTTGGTATACAGGCATATGTCAAGTGCATAAAGGCTAGGGGAGGTTAGAGTAGCTGGGGAGGGGTAAGGATTTTATTGTAGTTAAGGAGTTATGTTTTGGGTTATCAAAAGCAGTAGGTAAGGATGTTAATTGAGATAAGAGAAATAGAGAGGGCAGAGTACACAGACAGTTTATGGAGAAATAACATGGTGATGAAGTAAAAGGTGCAAGTAGGAACTAAAGGTTAGGGAAGATATAGCTGAAGTAGTGGATGATGCAGTAAGTAAGCTGATAGAAGGTTAATAGCTAGTGTAGAGTCTGAGGAAAGTGATTGTGTATTAATTGGTAAGGGGTATGATACAGGTGTTAGTAACGAGTGAAGTGGGAGGGGATGTCTATTGGTTAGTTGGGTGGCGAGAAGAGTTGTGGAGAGATTAAATGTAATTGCTATGGGGATGGGTGGAATTGGGGCTAGGTTAGGGGAATGGAGTGGGTTGTGCCAGCTGCAGGAAAAGGTAGGCCGCTAAAAGAAAAACAATCACTTTAGTTTGTAGAGACAGTGCTTTGTTTGTTGAGTAAAAACAGAACAAACTTCTTGCGAGACAAAATTAATGAAGCTAAAACAAAGGCAAAAGTGGTGAATTATGTACCCACACACAAACTGGTACAATACCCATATTTATGGGGACATAAAATTATGTATTAAGAGGTATGGATTAGAAATTACTCTGTTGTGGCATCTAAGGATATATGAGAAGAGACTAAATAGAAGATAATACAAAAATTGACAAACTGGAAACTTTGTTATATGGATATGAATACTAAGATAAAAGCAATTAAAATGTTTTTAGTCCCTTCAGTCTTATACACAGGTAAGGCATGTTTTCAAAAATCAGAGGAGAAGCAGCAAGGGTCAAGTGAGATAAGTTGATTCTTCCAATAGAACAAGGCGGACTCGGATTACCCAATTTGAGGGAGTGTTTTAGAGCAACACAGTTAAGGTTTTTATACAAGCAAACAACTATAATTCAAAGTGGAAAGGGATGATGATGATACTGAGGGAAAGCTCAAGAAATAAAGACAGATTGTTTTTTTGGATGCCGACTCTTAAGGAGAACAACAAAAATCACACAGAGTATTATATTCATAAAACAGCAGGGAGTATTCTAAGAACTAAACCAGCACAAGAATGGAGAAAAGAGATTCTGCCAATAGAGATGACTGTAGTTAGGGATACAGATAATAGGTAAGAGGGGGCTGGAATTTATTGGAGAAAACTGGCAAAGGAACGAAGTGTTGGGAGCAAATAACTAGGTAATAGAATGGGAAGAGGCCAAGAATTTATTTGGACTGCAGGTTAGAAATTGCCTTCCCTATCAAGGATTGATATCAAAGTATAGGCAAACAGAAAGAAATGGGGACCCTAAATGAAAGACCAGCAATAGCAGAGTTTTTAATAGAATCTAGAAAAAAAGCTGCCACTAAAAAAGGAATAATTAGTAGAGCATATAAAACATTGCGTGATAATTATAAGAATCAATCAGAGGAGCTTAGAAAGGATTGGGAAGAGAGACTGGATAAGCAATTCACAAAGAGACAATTGGGGATATATGTACAGCTCCCAAATATGCAGCAAAGTCTAGAAGATTTAGGATCTTTGCCCAAGTAGACTCCAAAGGATTTTTCTTCAGGTGGATAGCAAATGCTGGAGGCGTGACAGGCAAGAAAGAGATGGCTGGGAAGATATTCTCTGGGAGTGTAATGAGCTGGCAGACTTTAGGGATTCCCTGCAGAATGCTCTGTCAGAGATGCTGGGTGAGCAGACTGGATTGACTGGGAAGATGATTTTTTTGAGCTATGACACAGAATTGGAATTGCCTAGACATAGCTTTGCTGAATTTAATTATGGTGGCTGTTAAAAAAACAATTACTAGAAAATGGAAATCAAAGTCTAGATCAACTTTACTAGAAGTAGTGAATATAGTAACAGAGATAAAACAACTGGAATTCGGTTCTTTAGAAAAGGGAAGGAGCAAACTACATAGGAAAAATTGGAATTGTGGGAGCAATATATGCACAGAAGGAATGAGGTTTAAGATGCATGATTTGAATGAGCCACATAATTCCTAACTGCCAATGACTGGGTAGATTATAAGTGTTGTAAAATGTTTGCAAATAAATGTTTTCACTGGTGTCTGTGATGTATAACATTTGCAACTAAAGTGGTGTCAGTGTTGTTTATTTTTCATTTATATAAATGTAAGATTGCCTATGTCATACATGGTAGTTTAATAAAGATGTTTTTTTTTTTTTCCAAAGGGAACTTATTTGCCCAGCAAAGGAAAGCACAAGTCAACTGTCAATCCTCAAAAGCCTCAGAGGAGCATACTCTTTGGAGGTAGTAAAGCTCTGAAGGGCTTTGTGACCAAACTTGTCTTTTAGTCAGCTCAGCTCAAACTGCCTGACAGTTTGGGCACCTGAAAGGTGCCCTAAAGCTTTGGAAGCTGGCTGTCTGGCTGTTATATCCCTGGTGGGATATAACTCATACAACTAAGAGTACTGCAGCAGTGATCAATATGACAAACATCCCTCCAGACCTAATAAAGCCATTTCCAATCACACCCTCCTAGGCATCTTCATTTTCTACCCAACCATCCTATCTGAACTATACTTTATTACAGTCACCTAATATAAGCAA
>NC_056746.1:657218387-657263387 GCF_019279795.1 Protopterus annectens
CACTTCAAGAGGATTGTGCAATCTGCCATTGATACCCGAAAGCAACAACGTCAAAATCTCCCAAGTCTGGGACTTGGTCGGAGCCTTCAGTGCCAGTCAATACTGATTCTGTCTAGTAAGGATAGATCAGATCCATTGATGTCAGCTCCGAAAACAAGTCCTTTCAAACCTATTTTGATACTACCGATAACTCTGTACTCCCCGACATTTGAGCCATATCCATCGAGGGTGCCATCTCCCTTTTTATCTAGACCAAGGTCCCCACCTGCATCCTCTTCCACATTCAACCAGGAGCCTTACAGAAAAAGAGGACGTGAAACGGATGATGCAGAACATTTTGTGTTAGCAGGGCATCACTAAGTCCCCCTCGGCCTCAACCCTTGCGGTGCCAGGTCTGTCAGAAAGCATCTACTCCCCCGATCCTCCTCCTCCAACTTCAGAGCAAGTTCTGGATTCGTTGGATCCGATATGCCCGATGCATTTCACCTCTGATCTGAAGATGTTCTCTTCCTTGGATCAGACCTTTGCTTGGAGCTCGCTCATTGGCCTTTTCAGAGCTAGAGAGTTTCCGCAGCCGCAGTGAGCCTTGCAAACCTCGAGTGTGCTCAACTCCCTGGGTATTTTGAGCAGTGGATGCACCTTGGGGCTTTGGCAAAGGTGAGCTTGGCTCCAACTTCACCCCCTGGCAAGCTGTCCTTTTGAACTGGAGGGGACCCCATCCTAAAAGCATGGCTTGTAGGAGCCGGAGTCCTCATCCATTCAGGAGCAGTCGCCTTTGGGGCTCTGGTGAGGGCTATCTATAGCTGACTCTACATCTAAAAGGTCACCTGCCCCCTTGGATCCACAATCACATCAAGATATCCTGGGTTCCTCTTCTGACCAGGATGTTCCACAGGGACAGGGAACCTCAGGTGCCAAGATACCCATCTGGGTACCCCTGCCTCTTCCAATACCTCCCCAGACTACCCTACTGACAAGGTCCCTAGGAAGAGACTTGGTAATAGGAAACATTTGGACTCCATGGAGGAGTCAGCCACGGAAGACACTGACCTCTATGAGGGAGAAGGATCCCCATGGTCACCTCCTAAGGATGTGTCCTTTGGGGAGATTCTGGAGATTCTGAAACAGAGAGGTGGCTGGCAGTCCAGTAATCCTTCACCTCAGGAGATGGCATACCTGGCGGCCTTTGGTTCCTGCCTATCTACCTCCTGGGTGACTCCACCCACTGATTAGCTCATAGGTTTGATCTCTCGGCAGGTGTGCGAGACCCTAAACTCCATTGAACCTATTCCTCAGAGACCAAATAAAATAATCACTGCTCCATCTGACAAGGCCTTCTGGACAAAATGGGTTGCAGTAGATGCCATGGTCATGGTAGCTGCAACCAAGAAGAAACTTTCTGAGGAGAGTTCAACTATCCATCCTCCTAATAAAGATTACAGGACAATGGATAGATGTGAGAAGCAAGTGTTTTCTTAAGCACCTTTTGCTTGTGATCGCTGAATTATCTTTCTCATTTCACCAGGTTACAAATGGATCTGATCAAGGAGCTGTCAGATACCACTGAAGGAGCAGTAGCTGAGGGAGCAAAGGTAGCTTCCCAGTTAGCCACCCTACATTCTGTAGCTACCTCTTCCATGAGGCTCATCACGCATGTACCTTTGAGATTTTGCATAGCCTTTTAAGTCTTTGTTCATCAACGCACCATTTTACAGCACTTCACTTTTTGGTCCCAAAGTCAAAGATACCCTTTCCAGATGTGAGAAGGAAGGTAAGACTCTTTCTGCCATGGGCATATGTTTTTCGGTTCCTCAGAGACCTTATCCTAAGAGTCAGAGAGGCAGCAGAAAAATGTGGTTCAAGAAGTCTCAAGGGTCCTACCAAGACACACGTGGAGAGTTTTCCCCCAGAGGAAGAGGGGGAGCAATAATGGAAGAAGCCACCCTCACTGCAGAGGAGGTTTGCAGAACCAAGGGTCCTGGGAGTCTTTCTTCATGAAACCTTTTCAGCGTTCCTGAAAGGGGTCGACTATCCCTGCACTGGAGAGCCTGGCAAAAGATAACTTCTGATATGTGGGTGCAGAGGATAATATCCAGGGGTTACCAAATTCCCTTTTCTCAACAACCCCCTCCCAACAAAAAAATCTTAGATGTTCCACCTAGTCAAAGGCATCAGGCAGTCATTCAAATCCAAAGACTGGTAGAAAAAAAGAATCATCCAAGAGGTCTCCTGAGATTGGAGAGGATGGGGAACTTACTCATGTTTTTTTTTGTTCCAAAGAAAACAGGGGACTGGAGACCAATCTTGGATCTCAGCAGATTGAACAAGTGAGTTTGACATTGCAAATTCCTAATGGTCATGGTCCATGCTTCCTTTTTTGAAACAGGACAACTGGATGTGCTCTATAGATCTTCAGGATGCGTACTATTATATAAAAATGGACAGATGCTCCAGAGGATATTTACACTTCCTGCTGAGAGCCAGTCATTACCAATTCAGAGCACTGCCCTTCAGTCTCACTACCACCCCCAGAGTGTTCACCAAATGCATGACAGTGGTTGCAGCTCACCTGAGATGACAAGGATTCCGGATGTTTCCTTGTATAGACAACTGGCTCATATCTGCCCCGACTAGGCATCCACTTATCTGCACAAGAGACTCTGTCCTTCAAGTCTGCTCTGAGCTAGGCATAACCAAAGTGATCAAAAATCGCATCTGGAATCTACTCAAACACTAGAGTTCATATAGGAGCACCACTAGACACCACTCTAATGATTGCAAAACTTCCTCCCTCTACAGTATTAACAATCAGATGGCAAACATACAGATTAATCAGGAACAACAAAGTAGCCACCCACCATATTTTACAGGTGTTGGGATCAATGGCTATGGCAATAGTGCTGGTTCCATTAGCCAGGTTTCACATGCAGATACTGCAGTGGCTTCTGGCTGCTCAATGGTCAATTATCCACCAACCGATGTCTCACTACATTCTTATAACAGACACATGCAAAAGGAATCTTTCATGGTGGATTCAGTCAGAACAGGTGACATAAGATTGACCCTTTATGCCCCTCAACCACAGGGTACGTTGACCACGGATGCTGGGGGGAGGGGCATTATCTGGGGAAGATGGTCCAAGGAACCTGATCCACAGAGGAGGGAATTCAGACTGCTCTTCCTCTGCTAGTCGGACAACATGTCGGTGGTCTGGTACATAAACAACCAAGGAGGAACCAGATCATACCGTCTGTGTTGAGAAACACTCAAGAGTGTGAGAATGGGTGATGTAATCCAACTGCTTTGTTATAGCAATGCACATTCCAGGAAGGTCCAGCGTCATAGTGGACAAGTTGAGCAGAGCCATTCTCATGCCTCATGAGTGGTCCCTCAACCGGAAGGTAGGAGGAGGACATTTTCTGCACATGGGGCTAGCTTTGCTGTGATCTCATTGCCTCTCCCCTAAACAAGAAGTGCAGCAGCTACTTCGCCCTAATCCTGCCACCTGGGGGGTCCCCGAGGGATGCTCTAATACATGATTGGCCTCTCAGTCTATTGTATGCTTCCCCCATTCCCTTGATTCCCAAATTCCTTCAGAAAGCCAATAGGTTGAAGAGAACAGTAATCCTCATTGCCCTGTACTGACCTTGACAAATCTGGTTTCCTTTCCTTTGGCCTCATCTGCAGAAGGAACCCTGGATTCTGGAACCCTTTCTGGATCTACAGTCACATCCAACAAGAATTCATCATAACCTCAAGCTGACGGCTTAGTTGCCCCATTTCCATTGATTGCCAGACAACCTGTACTCTCCTCGCCGGCTAGTCATATTTTGATGTCATCCACTCAACAACTCTATAGGAGTAAATGGAAGAGGTTGTAATTTGGGCTTAACAGCACAGTGTGGATCCTCTCTCAGCCCCTGTTCACTCTATTCTAGAATTTTTAGCCCATCTTTTCAATAATGGAGCTGCTGCTTCTACTATTAACGTGCAGTTAGCAACCATCTCAAATTTTCACATTAGTATAGACAACTTCTCTCTCATTTCCCACAAACTTTGCAAAGCCTTCTTAAAATGGACCATGTTGTTAAGGCCTCCTCACAAAGATCCTTCTCCACCTTGGGACCTTAATTTGGTACTTCGTCTGATTGTTCAACCACCTTTCGAACCTGCAGCCACTTGTGATATTAAGTTCCTATCTTGGAAAACTATCTTTTTGGTGGCTATCACATCTGTGAGAAGGGTATCAGAAATTCAGGCACTATCTTCCCAGTCTCTGTATTGGATTTTGCATAAAGACAGAGTTTCTTTGCGTACCAACCCCTCTTTTCTGCCCAAAGTTGTTTCATAAACAAATATTAATCAGGCCATACATTTTCCTATTTTCTTCCCTAATTTCAGTTATAAGGGTGAATATGGCTGCGTTTGTTAGATGTTCATAGACAGCTACATTTCTATTTGCATAAGACTAAAGAGTTTCTGAAAGCAAGCCAATTGTTCATTGCATTTGCAGGCCACAGGAAAGGCCTACCAGTTTCCAAAGTTACCTTGTCAAAATGTCTCTCTTAGTGCATTTCTTTCATTTACATCTCAAACGGCAAGAAACATTTCAAGTTTAGTACATAGTTCCAAGGTATTGTCCCTCACTTGAATAAGTAGGTGCTTGGTGGTGGCAGTTAGGAGCCAGTCATCTAGATATGGAAACACCCGGAATCCCTGATGCCTCAGGTGAACCGTGACTACTGCCATGGATTTGGTGAACACTCTGGGGGATGTAGTGAGACTAAAGGTCAGAGCTCGGAATTGGTAATGACTGGCTCCCAGCCGAAAGTGCAGGTAACTCCTGGATGGCCTGTCCATTTTGATGTGGTAGTACGCATCAAGCACTCCTAGCTGTCTTTCCCTAAAAAGGGAAGTATTGACTGCAACGTGACCATCCAAAACTTTGTCTTCTTTACTGACTTGTTTAGTCTGCTGAGATCCAATATGGGTCTCCAGTCCCCTGTTTTCTTTGGAAGTAAAAAAATCTTGAATAAGTTCCAGATCCTATCTGGTCTGTGGGGACTGACTGGATGACTCTTTTTCTTGCAACTTTTGAATTTCTAAAGTTGCTTGTTCCTTGTGACTGGGTAGAATGTCCGGGATTTTTTGTATTTGTAAAGGTGGTATTGAAAAGGGGATCGAGTATCCTCTGGATATAATGCTTTGTACCCATTTGTCTGTTGTTATGTTTAGCCAGGCTTGTGGATACAAAGAGAGATGACCCCTGACTGCCTCCAGAGAGGGACAGATGGGCCTCCTTTCAGGAGCACTGAAAGGGTTTACCAAAGTAAGAACTGAGGTCACCCTGGTTCTGCAGACCCCCTCTGCCATGTGGGCGGCATCTTCCATTATTACCTCCTCCTCTGCCCCTGGAAGAAGGTTCATCCTATGTGTCCTGAAAGACTTTTCGGAACCACATTTTCCCTCCCTTTTGACCCTTGGGATAGGGTCTAGAAGGTGCAGAAAAACAGACTCCTATGGCAGTGAGGGTCTTTCCTTTTTGTTCACATCAGGAAAGTGTTTCCTTTACTTTGGGCCCGAATAAAGACGAGCCATCAAATGAGGTGTTGACAAAGGATGACTTGAAGGGCTCCGTGAAATTACACAAGAGCATCCAGGAATGTTTCCTAAGGGCAATTCTGGAACCTGCTGACCTGCTCGCTCCATCAGCTGCATAAGATACGAGCCTCATGGACGAGTTGACCACTGAATTTAGGGTGGCAAGCTGGGAGGAAAACTTGTCTGTTACCCCCACAGCTACTGTACCCTGTAGAGTATCTCCTAGCTCTTTCAGGAGATCTATCTGAAGTCTTGTAAAATGTGTGAGGTAATTCAGGGCCTAAGGGTAAATGCCGCTGAGGAAAACGTGCACTTCCCATACCTGTCCATGGTCCTCAACTCCTTATTCGGGGGATGGACAGATGCAGAAGTCTCAGATAATTCCTTCTTTGTGGTTGCCACCACCACCAGAGCATCTACAGGTACTCCTTTAGTTAGAACGGTTTTGTCATTAGGCACTGTGATAAATTTGTTCGGCCTCTGATGGACAAGCTCCACTGTATCTGGAGAATCCCAGACCTTTTGAGACACTAATTCCATTAGTTCATTGAAAGGTGGAGACACCCAGGTGGCTTAAGGTCGAGACCCAAAAGCCTTTAGATACATGGACTCCTCAACAGAAGGGGTAATGGGCTTCCAGCCACCTCTCTAAGGATTTCCAAGATGTTCACAAAGGAAACATCCTCAGAGGGCGACCATGGGGACCCTTCCGACTCCTCGAGGTCCATGTCCGATGTAACAGATTTATCAGGGGAGTCTATATGCTTCCCCTTGCATGTTTTCTTCAGGGGGAACCTCTTTGGTGGGGCCTTCCAAAGAGGTTTTGTAAGAAAGGGTCTCACCCAATGGGGCTTTCTGAGGCTCAGGATCTCTACGCTGTTGGGTAATTGCCTATGCAGAGTCAGTGCTTTCTGCAAAGTACAGCTTGGTTCCGACAGTACAGATGATATCCGTGGGGACAGAGCTCTCCCCATGGCTGCGGAGGCCCTCTCCCATGGCCCAAGACAATCCCAGGTTCTGAAGAATCTGATGATCTCCCCGGTACCATGGGTGTTGGCTCCAAAGCCGAGGTAGGAGCCGAGGCTCCAAGGGGTAAAGTCCGAGCCGAAAAAGTCTTGATCTGACTGTCCCCCCAGACCCGACCGGTGAGTGTTGGCTCCTAGACACCTCGGAAGGCTCCAAGGTAATAAGAGCAATTGGAATCGAAGAATCTTTAGAAGATTTTGTTTCCATCAGTTTCATTCACTGTCGGTGCCAAGATTTCCGGCATTGAAACTCGAACCGAAATTGGAGGAGGAATAGAATATACAGGAATGGGCAAAGTTGGCGCCAAACTTACTTGAGTCGGTGTCGACAACAATTTAGCAAGAGATGGTGTCTTCAGTAATTTCTGCACCATGCGATCCACATTGAATTCTGATAAGCTCCTGGAGGATCTGGAAGATGGAGCCAATGCCACTAATTGGAGTAGAGGAGACCGGCTCCAAAGCAGGTGAGTGGCTCCGGACTGTAAAGGCGGTCAGTTCCAGCACACATGGAACCGTGATGGTAGGTCTGTCTTTATCAGATTTTTTAGAGGTTGTTGGAGACATCCTTGGCTGTTTTGTTGATGGCTTCGATGATGTAGAGGAAGAAAAAGCAGACAACCTCTTTGCATGAGGTTTGGGAGAACTTTGAGCCTTGTCCAAGACTTCCTCAAATGATGATTTAACTAAGCCTCTCAAAATCAACTTATTCTTACACTCTTGAAAATCCTCGAGCTAAAGGAATGACATCTAGAGCATGTTTCTTGCAGATGGATTGCTCCTAAACAATAAATGCAGTCTGTATGTCCATCAGTGATGGACATTTTTTTGAAACCAGATGATTTCCCCTCTTTTTGCTTTGACATTATGGCAAAACACTCTACAGACACACACACACACACACACACACACACACACACACACACACACACACACACACACACACACACACACACTAAGACACCTTCTAACTTAAATGGGAGCCAACTGAAGGGAAGGCTTTCTAATTTAAACAAGCCTAAAAGAAAATTCAAAGGGTCACATACACACGCAACACTTCAGGTAACCTTACAATTTCTGGTAATATGAAGCTTGATATCAAAAAAACAATTTAAATGTGTGTGTGTGTGTGTGTGTGTGTGTGTGTGTGTGTGTGTGTATATATATAAAAAACACTGTTACGCTAATAAACAGCTTTAAACAAAAACACACTGCAAGCTAATAATCAGGGAATAGGGAAATGAGGGTTAAGTACAAATGACCCTCAAAAAACACAGGAAAAACACAACTTCCAGTAATATATATCGATATAACAAAATACTGATACGGCTATCTATCAAATTAAAGGCCTAACATGATGGCCTGAAAAAAACACACTAACTATGTAAAACTAACTAACAACTATTATAATGATACCTAAACAACACTATCTAACTAGAAATATTTAGCTAACTATAACAATAACTGACAGAAGAAAAAACAATTTTACTTAGCCCGAGCTAATCGTAGATCCGATCTGTTTCAGCAGCAAACAAGATCTGCGGAAAGCACTGCAGCATCATGGGATAGGGATGGAGTCACAAGCTAGTTTCAGATCTCGAGCTTTAGTAAGCATCCGAGTCAGAACTGAGGATTGGTTCCAAACCCATCAGTATAGAATGAAGACGAGACAGGACAACTTCACATCAACACTTACTTGTCCCCTGATGATATAGCCAACATATTAGTGGACAAATTAAGCTTTACCTTTACTCCTATATCTCCCCCGATTTTCCCCAACGCATTAGCACACCCACACGATCCCTTCTGATCATCTCTGAGGAAGTCCTGAATGCTCTCTCCAAGGTCAAAAACACTTGCTCCATGGGTCCTGATAATGTGCCTTGCTGTCTTCTTGTCAGCACCAGACACTATCTGGTAGACTTGCAACTAAGTCTATTAAACCTCAACTTCTCCACTGGTTTTGTGCCAGAGGAATTGGAGACTGCAATAGTCATCCCACTAAATAAGTTAGAATCCACTACTGATGTAGGAAACAACAGACCTATAAGCTTCACAAGCTTTACTTGCAAAGCAATGGAATACATCATTATGAAACTTATTAACAAGGACATGAGCAATCCTCAAGCCTTTGGCCTAAACAGTTTGAGTTTATTAAAGGCAGATCCTGCTTCTTGCACTGCATGGGTATCTTTGAACAAACCACTGATGCATAAAACTTGGGCAAATTAGTTTGCACTGCCTGCCTAGACCTGGTCAAGGCCTTTGATACCATCCCACAGTTTGGCATTATTGAAAAGCTAATCAAACTAAATGTATACCCCCTATGCTACTAAATGAAAGAACCCAATCTACTAGTGTAGCAGGCATGCTGTCTTCAAAAAGAATACTTACCAGTGGTATCCCCCTGGAATTGGTCCTAGGCCATGTCTCTTTGGTACTGACTTGAGGCTGACATCAAGGGATGACTGCAAATTGAGAGCTGTCATTAACTCCCAATCTGGCTTCCAAATTCTTCAGGAGGGACTAACATACACCAATAAGTGGTGCTTAGACTGTGGCTTAAAGCTAAATGCCAATGCAGCACTGTGTCATTCTGCAGACCTGGGCACCCATGCACCTACCATACAGGTGACAATCCTTTGAAAGTTGACTCAACCATTAGGGACCTGGGCACTGTCACTGACAATGAGCTATCATTTGATCACCATGTATCCACTACTGTTAGGAAATCCTTTTACCTTGCCAGAATAATCACCAGGGGTATTTCTTCCAGATCAATGGTTATCATCCTTCTTTGCTTCTTCCTTATCAAGCCCATAATGTTCTAATGATCCCTTTGGTAAATACTTGTGTAAAAAAGACCCAGCTTAAAAAAATCACAGAATGTCTTCACTAAGACAATCATGAGCATGTCTTCCTTGAGCTACCCATAATACCACCTCAAAGAGCTCTCTCTTTTTTCTGTTTCCTACACAGTCTTGAGACGTGACCTCTGTTTAGCCAACCAGGTTTTGAAGAATGAAGTCGTACACAACCTCCTGCACACCTACAAAACTAAGAACACCCTCAACACTTACTCAAGACATCTTAACTCCCAACAAAGTTTGAAGTCAAGATAACCTCACAGGCTAAAGACAAACACAAGGCCTTCCTAGAGCTATGCCCAAAACCTCAAAGGCAGCACACATCATTGTGCAAACTGGCGGTGAATGGTGCCACCTTCACTGAGCACAGTGACATAGTGAATTTGATGGCTGACAAATTCAGCTCACACTTCACCCCCCATAAAATACCTACTAGCTTAACCCCCCAACTATTAACAGCTAGCAGGTCCTGGCAGTGCTCGCTAAGACCAAACCCCAATATCCCAGGTTGCCTCCTAAATAGCTTAAAACATGAACTCTCAGGACCACTTGAGCCACTTTTCAAATACAGCCTCAAAACAGGCTTTGTACCACAAGAATGGAAGACCACAACAGTTAGCCCACTTCACAAGGGTGGACCATCAACCAACCTCAGAAACTACTAACGTATTAGTCTGACGAGTCTAATATGCAAATCCATGTAATGAATTATCATGGAAATGATCAACAAAGACATAGGCAACCTTCAGACAGTGGATCCAACCCAATTTAACTTTGTCAAGGGAATGTCATGCCTACTAAACCTGGTGGACTTCTTTGAGAAGATCACCAAGGCAATGGATGAGGGGAAAATGGTATACAATGCCTACCTGGACCTTTGGCCCACCAAGTTTGCAGATGATTGCAAATTTGGAGCCATCAGATTCCCCCATGAAACAAACATTTTACAAGAGACAAATGACTGGTGCCAAAGTCACAGGCTAAAACTCAATGCTAAGAAATTCATAATAGTGCCTTTTTAGAAACCTGGCACCTAAACTAATTACTCCACCAATAAGACACCCCTAAGAGCTGACCACCAGGGATCTCGGAACATATGTAGACAGTAATCTGGTGCAACATGTGGCCAAGCAGTAAGAAAATCATTCTGTGTTGTCCAACATATAAGTAAGAGCACAACATCCAGGTCCATGAAAGTCACAGTGCCACTTTAATCAGCACTTATCAATCCATCACTGACTATAATTCCCACTTTAGCATGTACCTGACCAGAAATATTCAACAGCTAGAGCGCCCACAAAGGTTCCATACCAGGAGAATCCAGGGTATAAATTCACTGTCCTGTATGGATCGCCTTAAAGCCCTGTCTCTATACCCTTGCTCCTACAGGTTACTGACAGATGATCTATGCCTGGCATACTAGGCATCCTTGGATACAGCTTTGATGGACCTTTTGTACATCTGCAAAATATACAGCTTCAGAACCACTAGATTCAATGATTTAAATTTTGCTTGTGACATAAATAAGACACACTGGTGAGAGAGTTGGGTGTCTCAGAGGATCCTCATGTTCTGGAATAGATTCCCTATCCATCCATGTTAGTAGCAGGCTTTCCTGTATCCATTAATACCTGCTGCATGTCCTCAGTAAACAGGTGCCTAAAGGGAATTGAAACCCTATCATCCAGGTAGGCAGATGAAGTTGACTGGAGTCAGGATATATCAAACACTCCTGTTCTTGTGCAAGTAAATCCTATCTGAGAGGAAGCTTGATATAACTGCTCCTGGACATTTCTAAAAAAAGGCGAAGAACTACTGTTGCCTGGGCCAAAAGTCAGTCATCATAATGATCTTGGGGGATTCTGTCTGAATATTCAAAAGTTCACTAAATATCAGTAGAAAGTGTGGAAAAAGCATACAGGAACATTCCTATCCAAGAAAAGAAAAAGGCATCTGTCTTCCAGGTCTTCTTGCATGGAGTACTGGAGCACTGTGGTGACTACTTTAGAGTGGGAGAAGGAGAGTGAAGACCTGGATTTAGGGATAACTGCAGTCTCCACCAAGTAATTTCTCTTCTGATAAATCCCAGAGCAGGGATTTGAACAAAACTCAAAACAATTCTACAGTAAGACAGCAAATTTCAAAACTAAAACAGATCAAGTTGCTCAAACTTTCAAAATGTCTCCACAATACCTTCTGCTCCTATAGAAATATATTTCATTCCTTCTAACAACAGCCACTAATGCAGCAAGAAATCCACCCTTGTTACCTATTTATGTTTATTTCATTACTGTTTATATTGTTTATACATTTACGGTCAGATTAAAAAAAAAATTGTATATTGTTTATGAGGAGCTTTTATCCCCAGGCCTCCTCTGAAAAGGGGCTCTCATGCCCAGTTAGATTTTCCCAATAAATGTGAAGAATATAAAATAAATACTATATATATATATATATATATATATATATATATATATATATATATATATATGTGTGTGTGTGTGTGTGTGTGTGTGTCTGTGTGTGTGTGTATATATATATATATATATATATATATATATATATATATATATATATATAAAACTATATATATATATATATATATATATATATATTATATACTGTTATGTGTAACTGCAACTTATACAACTGTGCAATGTTCGTTATTCTCGCTACCTTTAGGCTTATATGGGTTAATTATCAAAGCCTATTCATCCTGGAAGGAGGAAGAATATGGATCCAGGAGTCCCTAGAGAATGGTCCTAGCAAAGCCTGTCCTGGATCTAGAAAAGTAATCCACTTTGTAATACCTTGAAAAGGTATGCACTGAAGAACATGTAGCTGTCTCCACAATACTTCTGGAGTCCACCCCTTTCCAATATGCTATAAAAGAAACCAAAACTCTAGTGGAATGAGCCTTTATTTTACCATGGTGGGAACAACAAAAAGCAACAGCTGAGGACAACCAAATGGAAAGTCTGTTTTGACACGGGTTGTCCTTTCTTTGTCCCAACATAATAAACAGATGATCTACTTTTCTAAAGGACTTATTTCTGTTAAGATCTTACCTGTGCACATCCAGAGTATGTATAATCCACTCTTCCTAGTTCTGTAGTTCTGGCTAGAGCACTGAGAGATTGATCACTTGATTCAAAGTAAACTTTAAAACAACTCTGGACATGAATGAGTGACGTGGTCTTAATATGGATCTCTTTATGGAAGACCAGATATGGTTGAATCATCATGAGAGCTTGCAACTCAGATACTCTTCTTGCAGATGTCAAAGCAATGAGATGAACACTTTTCCATGTAATGAACTTTAACTATGCTTGATGAGCTGGTTCAAATGGATTCATGGTTAATTTTTCCAGCATAAATGTATGATCCAAAGGAAAAGTACCCTATTTACGAGGCGGTCTCAGGTGCAAAACTCCCTTCAGAAAGTTGCATTATAAATACTGCAGAAAGAGGAAGATCCATGGAAAGATGTGTTGAAATGGCTGCACAGTGTACCTTAACAGATGAATAAGAGAGGTCAAGGGAGAACAACAACTCAGGCAGATATTTAAGCACCAGTGATACATACATTCCCTGATGGGACCGTGGTTATTAGCTAAGCACCAACTAGAAAATATTCTCCACTTTTCAATATGAGATTTCTTAGTAGTAGGTTTTCCTGTCTCCTTTAATACCTCCCGCATGTCCTCATGAAAGCGGTACTTACAAGGAAATTAATCATCCAGGTAGTTAGTTGAAGATGTTTGAGATCTAGGTGTATCAAACTCCCCTTGTCTTGTTTGAGTAGGTCCAGTTTGTGAGGAAGCTTGAGTTAGTTGTTCTGGGCCAATTCCAAAACAAGGGAGAACCAATGTTGCCTGCACCAAAAGAGGAGTCTCCACAGTGATCTTTGGGGTATCCTACTGATTTTTTAGAATTACTCTGGATATTAGTGCAAAGGGTGGAAAGGCATAAAGGAACATTCCTGACAATGGGACAGAAAATGTTTCTGTTTTCCACACTGCTTTTCAAGGAGTCCTGGGGTATAATTTATTCAGCTGTCTGTTTTTGAAAGGAGGCAAAGAGATCTAGTTGAGGTGTTTCCCACAAATGGATCAATTCCTGGAAGACCCCACCCATTCAATTTCCATTTGCAAGTGTCTATCCTCGTGCTGTTCAGCTTGTGTCACTAAGTTTTAGTCTGACAGAATGTAAGATGCTTGTAGGTGTTAAGGAGTTCTAAAGAGCTATCTGCCAAGCCATCATAGTCAGTCTACACACAGGGTATGACCTGGTGCCTTCCTGCTTATGTATCATATTACTGAGATGTTGTCTGTAATCACCTGAAGAGGTCCAGGTGACCACAGATGATGAAAAGATTTTAAGGTATGAATCAAAGCCAACATCTCTTTGACACTGATGAGCTTGGTATGTCTGTGGAGCTCACAGGCCTTGTACCTTTAGCCCCATAAAGACTGACCCTCAAGTGAAATCTGAGGTGTTTGTAGTTAAAGATTGGCTTTGAGGCAATTTCTTTTTGGCAAAATTGAAGTCTGAAATTCCAGGGGATGCAAGTGTTAGGTACTTGTGTTTTTTTTTAGAAACCATTTACTTGTTTCTATGTGTAACTAGGTGAGGGGAATCATTAGAATATACTTTCTAACCAATGTCTGAGACTGATTGGAGAGGCTCAGGAAAGATTTCAGATTAAAAAAAAACACCTCGTCCTGTGTCAAAAAAGATTTTTGCTGAAAGACATCTATAAGACAGCACAGAAAGATAATCCTGTGTGACAGGGCCAAGGAGTTCCAAATATTTATCTGGCACCCCAGATTAGTCAAAATAGAAGAAACCCATTCTAATGACTCTTGCCAACTGGGAAAAGACTCTGTGAAGAAAAATAAGTCATCTAAATAAGGAAATTATGTGAATGGATCTATCATTATGGTAAGTACAACATTTTGTATCACGTGTTGTCTATTTTCATCCAATTTAACATATGGGATAGATTCCAAAGTTGCTGCTGCACAGATATCATCAGGGATAGGCTCTTGTAGAAGGCTTTTGAGGTAGCTACTGTTCTGGTGGAGTTTGGACTGTAAATTTAAACCCATCTTACTAAAAATAAATAAAATAGTTTAACAGCCACCTAAAGAGTGTAACTTTTGCAAATGCTCTACTAAGTTTAAACTTTGAGTAAGCGACAAATAGTTGATCAGATTTCCTGAATTGTTTTCTACTATGAAGATACAACCTGAGTTGACAATGAACATCTAGCATGTGCAGTATGTATTCTTCTTTGTTTGTGTATTTGGGGAAGAACAATATCAAATCTATGGATTGGTTTAAGTTAGCTTTGGATCCCACCTTTGGAAGGAAGGATGCATTAGCATGGACAGAAACACTATCCTTATGCAAAACCAAATACAGATGTTTATATGAAAGTGTTTAATTCTGAAATTCATCCAGATGAAGTGACTGCAACTAAGAAAAATTGTTTTCCATCTTAAATATTTGATATCTATTGTGGCCACAGGTTCAAATAGAGGTTGAGCCAGAGCTTGGAGCATGATGGTAATATCCCATGGAGAAACTAGATCTCTAATGAGATGGTGCAACAGAAAGTTTCCACTTAGAAAAGCCTTTGAGATCTTTAAGGAGGCCACAGAAGTATCATTTTGTCCAAAATAAAAACTGGAAGCTGCTCCCATTTGAACTTTGATGGTAGAAGAACCAGAACCTTGTTGAAAGAGTTCAGATAACAACTCCAAGATGAAGGGTATGGGAGCAGAAAAAGGGTCCAAGCCTTTAGCTACTGCCGAAAAGAAAACCTGTTTCCATTAGCTGTTATAAACCTTTTCTGTAGCAGGCTATTGGGAAGCTGTTATGATGTCAACCACCACATTGAGAAGCTTGCACCTCTGGCTATGGTCAAAATTGGAAGAACAAAGCAGTTAGTTTCATGGTAGTCTGATTCAGAGGAGGTAATATGAATGGGGGAGATAGAAGGATGTACTGGTACAGGTCATAGAAAGAGGAACTATGTCTGTCAGGGCCAGAAGTGGGCAATAAGGATTACTTTGGCCTTGAATTAATTTGTTCATGATAGATAATAGGGGAAAAGCATAAAGAATTTTCAGTCATAGTCTAAGCACTAGCTTCATACCAGCTGAATGGAAAACAGCCACCATTATTCTCTTGCACAAAGGTTGTGCTTTCACTGACCCTGGAAACTACAGACCTATTAGTCTGATCACCCTCATCTGCAAGGCCATGGAGTGAATCATCGTGGAGCTTATCAACAAAGATATAGGTAATCTCCAAACACTTGACCCTACCCAGTTTGGATTTGTCAAAGGGAGATCATGCCTGTTAAACCCGGTAGACTTCGAGACAGTCACCAAGGCCCTGGATGAGAGGATTCTATGCATACAGCCTACCTGGCCTTAGCCAAGGCGTTTGACTCTACTCCACACTCAGGCATCATTGACAAGCTCACCAAGGTATGCATCAACCTTTATATCATTAGATGGATCACTAACTGGCTCACTGACAGAACTCATAGTCAAAATAGAGGAATCCACCTCCAACAGCAGACCTGCATCCAGTGGTGTTCTACAGGGATCAGATCTACAGGGATCAGAACTGGGATCTCTGCTGTTTGGAATCTATTTCCCTGAGGGCATTCTACATTGCTCATCTCATAAGTAAGGGCATTGCTGCCAGAAAAAAAGAAGTTATATCCTCCCTGTACTCTTCTCTCATCAGGACAATAATGGAGTACAGTGCACTTTTTGGTATGTACATTTCTGAGCACCTGCAGCAATTGGAGAAACCACAAAGGTTTCAAATTTAAGGTCTTCAGCATCTGTCCTATGGGATCATCTGAAATCATTGTCAGTTGTGTTTCATACATACTATTCAGAGATGATTTCTGCCTTGCAACAAGGCAATCTCTGACCCTGCGTTATTGGAAATGCTGCATATCCGTAAGTCAAATGGTTCATGGGTTACTTGCTCTAAAGCCCTTAACCTGGTATGTGACATTAATAAAACCTGCTGGAGGGATAGATTTGTCTCCCAGAGGCTACCACACCTTTGGAACAGACTCTCATTTCATGTCAAACAGAGTACCTCATTGGCCAATTTCAAATGCAGTCTGGACGACTGAATGGGTGACTGTAAATTCACCCTGGAAGTTCCATGTGTGTCCCTCTTGGACAGGGGGCAATATATGCTGATCAGAGAAATAAGGGTAAGAACTTGGCTAGGCTTGTAAGTGCTCTAGGGCCATTAGCCTAGTAACGTTCTATGATCCTATGATCCCATAAGAAGACCCAGGGGCCAACTGTGGACCAGACTCTCCCTTCGTGTTTGTCCCTGTAGAGGAATCAGGGCAAAGTAACTGCTGCTCTTGTTGAGGTAGAAAGTACAAAGGTCACAGCAAGGTTGGCCCCAGCAGCTAAAAATCAAGACTGTCACTGGTGGATTGAGGGGCCATTTGTGAGAAGTTAGGATAGTCCTGCTCAACTTGTCCGCTAGAACACTGGAACATCCCAGAATGTGCGTGGCTATCAGAAAACCGTGTGAAGACATTGCTTACTGCCAAATCCTCATGGCCTATTGACACAAGGGGTAAGAACGGGTTCCTCCTTGTTTGTTGATGTACCAAATGACAGCCATGTCATATGTCTGTATGGAAATCACACCCTTGGGGAGGGCATCCTGATGTGCCTGCAATGGACCACCCCCATCTCCAAGACATTGATGTGAAGGTTGGCGTCTAAATTAGACCATGTGCCTTTGATCATTCTCCCTTCAAAATGCAACCCCACCCTAGAAGGGAGACATCTGTGTTCACTACTGCTATCAGTGGATCTTTTTGAAAATGTTGTGCTTATGTTACTGAAGGGGAGATAATCCACCAAGTGATGTTGATGTGTCACCTACAAACTCTTGTGAGTTGAATCCTGCATGTAAAGGGTGACATTTCTGAGGCTACTGAACTGCTAGTGCCCACTAAAGTATTCTCATGTGGAAACAAGCCATTGGAATCATTAGACTTGAGGAAGCCATGAGACCTAAACAAAGTATTACTACTTGTGCTGGAGGTTAGGGATGATGTATTAACTCTGTGGCCATTTGATGCAAAGATAAAACTCAGTGTTGTGGAACACTGACAATTTGCAGAGTTATGTTGAGGTGGCATCCCATAAATTCTGTCCGTCACTTGTGGAAATTTGCTGTTATGCCTTGATCCAGTAAACACTGGAGGAGAAGGTTCAAATGATATAACAATAGATGCTTGGATGTAGCAGCTAGGAGCCAGTCATCTAGGCAGGAGAAGACCTGGATCCAGGCACATACAAGTGAGCCACTACTACTGCCATTCTCATGGTGAGACCAAAAGACAGGGCTCTGAACTAATAATGATTGGCACCAATAAATGATAATCCAACAACTGAAGACCAAGTAAACGCACTGAGTCCCAAACGAAAATGAGGTATTCCACCGGTTTTTATTTTTAAACTTTAAACTTCCACGAACAAATAAAAAACAAGTAACAAATAAAACCAATCTCCGTTTTTTTTAAAGCGCTTTTCGTCCGGATCTTATCCGGACTTCTTCAGACAAACGGCTCACTTTAAAACAAAGTTTAAATAACTTCTTGTTAATGCACTGACCAATCAGGACAAAACCAGCCTCTTAAATAACTATTTAAAGATATAATAACTCTCATCTAAAACAGGGTTTTATAATCTATTAAAAATTAAGCTACATATACATTTATTATTCAATAACCGCCTTATTTCCTTTCCCTTCAGGCAAGTTTAATGTACAATATAAAATCAAAGTCTGTCTATGTAAATGTTATACAACAAAAGGCAAAAATCTATCCAACACTAAAACAGGACCTAGTACTAAACAAGATACTTGTATGTGCACAACGCAAGGTAAACAAACAAGCAAGTCTATATGTAAACAGTTTATTCTACACTATATAGCAACTTATCAGCAAAAACTGAAGTAGTAATAATGTATATGTGTGCTACTCAAGGTTCCGATTGTATTAATCTGTTAGATTGTCTCTTCCGACATAATATGGATGTCTCTAAGGTCACCAAATAGTTAGAGTTACTAAAGTTATTCGTGTCTATCTAACTTTTCTAACTATTTAACACTAGGTGTCCTTACACCAATTTTCTAGGAAAATCAAACAATTAATAAAGGGGCCTTGTGCTCGATAGATAGTTTTTAATAAGATATTTTTGTCATAAAAAACAGCATCTACTAATAATGAAAATCCACTAAAATAGCTCATCATCCGGACTGGGACTTCTTTACCTATAAAGACTCCTTAGTTTCAATACACAAGCTATTGAGCATGTTTCGTTCAGACCTGGTTCCATACATGCCCGTAGACACAGTTGCCAAGTTAATTCACTCTTTTCTAATTGTAACTTAATATAGTTATCATTGAAGTATTTACCCCCTATATTTTCATTGCTTATCTTACAGATAACCATAAATTTAAATGTGTGCCCAGTATTTTGATCAGAATGCCTAGCCAAGGCATTGTCATTATTTCTTCTGCTGATTGCATATATGTGTTCATAAATTCCATCTCTTAGACGACGATCAGTCTTGCCAATGTAAAATGAAGGGCACTGTTGGCATTGAGCCAAGTAAACTATTGATCGAGTGTTACAATTAAAAATGTCATAGATTGAAAATGTTTCCTTTCTAATTGTAAAGGTGTTAGAACTTGTCTATGAAGCAACAATATTTACATGATCCACATTTCTGTGTGCCTGGGTTGTTCTTCTTAGTCTTACATTGGGTTTCCAACAAGTTCTTCATATTGTAACCTCTTTTAAACGTAATAGTAGGATATTCTCCAATCTTCTTAGAGATGTCTTTATCTAATGATAAGCAGTACCAGTATTTCCACACAATTTTCTGAATATCTGGTGCTACTGGGCAGTAAGTAAAGGTAAATGCTAATGAAAAGTTTTTATTCTTGTTTTGATTGTCAACAACTAGCCCCTCTACCTCTCTTAATCTTAACTGTCTGTATGCTGAGGTACTACTATTAATGTTGTCTAATAATATATCGTCTCTCATGGTTGCACTTTTATTCAAAATAGGTCTGTAAATACCATTCCTTCTTTTTAATCTCACTTCCTGAAATATCTCTGTTAGGAATTGTCTTGGATAACCTCTATGTGTGAACATTTCGAACAGCAATATACATTCCTCTTCGAAATCCTTGTCCATAGTTACCATCCTGGCCGCACATACAAGCTGGCCTTTCACCACAGATTTCTTTTGGTGATGTGGATGTAGGAGCGTACTTGAATATGTACTTTTCCTATATATTCTTGCTATATATCTACCTTCTTGTATATTCTTACTTAGCTCGACATCTAAGAAGTTAGTCTTATACTCCTGAAAGTTTTTAGTAAACTTTAAAAATAAAGATTAAATAATAAATAATAATAATAATAATAATAATAATAATAATAATAATAATAATAAATAAATAAATAAATAAATAAAGAAAGAATAAATATGGAGATTGGTTTTATTTGTTACTTGTTTTTTATTTGTTCGTGGAAGTTTAAAGTTTAAAAATAAAAACCGGTGGAATACCTCATTTTCATTTGGGACTCAGTGCGTTTACTTAATAATGATTGGCTCCCATCTGGAAATGGAGGAATTTCCTGGAGTGCATCTCTTTTTCACATGATATTAAGCATCCTGGAGATCTACTGAGCACATGCAACTGCCCTTCCTTAGAAGAAGCAATATGGACTGATTTCTAACCATCCATAATTTTGTCTGTTTTACAAATTGGTTGAGATGACTAAGATCCAAAATTAGTCTGAGGTCCCCTCTTTTCCTTGGCACTAAAAAGAAATTTGAGTAGACATTGAATCTGGATGGATGACTCTTTTTCTACAGCTGCTGGTTCCCACTAACTGTGTAGAACATCGGGAATCACTTTTTTCCTTTATGGGTGGATAAGAAAAAGGAATGGAATAGCCTCTGCAAATTATGTTTAGCACACACAGCCAGGAATGGGGGTGCAGAGATAACCATTCCCCAACTGCCTCATGCATGCAGCAGTTAGGCAACCCTTCAGGGATGCCGATAAGGCCTCTTGGTAGATCGCAGAAGCCTTGCTTATGTGGTCCACCTCTGCATCTAAGGCGATGCCCATTGGAATTTCCTCCACCTCTGACAGGTGGAGGTCTATCAGCAGGGCAATTCTAGTAAGAACTCTGTTACTTGTGAAACCACATCTTTTTTCCAAGTCCTAATTGCTGGAATAGAATATTTGTGGGGGGTGCATGTGCATGGCTACTGCAAACGCAATCTTACCATCCTGCTGGCTCTTGGTCAATGTGTCTTTTACTGTAGGTCCAAAATATGTAGAGCCACCATATGTGGCATTGATAAAGGATGTCTTGAAACCTTCCGCAAAATAACAAAGATGCATCCAGGCATGCCATCTTACAGCAAGCCCTGAGCATGTCTCTCTGGCTGAGCCACTGAAGGCATTAGAAATGAGATGCATGGCTACATTATAAGTTGACTGCAGAGTAGAAAGCTTTATGTCCAGTTTTTTTGGACATCTGCAGGTAAAACTCAAGACATTACCTTAGTCAAGCTCCTCTGAAATCTGATGATATGAGCTAAATAATTCAGTGACCTGAGTTCAAAGGTTGCTGATGAGTATGTCAATTTTCTGAACGTTTACAAGGTCCTAGAATCACTGTTAGGGGGATGGACAGAGGAACTCATTTCAGACAATTCCGTTTTTCAGGCCGCTGATGCAATAGCATCACTGGTAGACCTTTACTCCAATGTTTCCTGTCCTTTGGAGCTGCTAAAATCCGAACTCATTTCATACAATTCCTTTTTTCAGGCCACTGATGCAACAATAGCATCCACTGGTAGACCTTTACTCCAATGTTTCCTGTCCTTTGGAGCTGCTAAAATCCTATCTGGTTTCCTGGGTATGGGCTCCACTACAACAGGGTCCTTCAAAGCCTGTTGTGCCATGAGGTCAACAAGTGGGTCAGTGTGTGGTATCACCTAGGACAATGTTGAGCAGGAACAGAAGACTTCCAAAAATACAGATATGTTTGCTGAGTGATCTTCAATGGACCATTCCCCTCTCTATTTCATGAGTTCAAGGATTTCACCGAAGTTGACATCTTCTGAGGGGTCCTGAGGGAGCCCTCACCTTCATTCAAGTCTGTATCCTTTGTGAAAGACTCTGGAGAGAACTCTATGTGCTTTCACTTGCACATTTGTTTCTTGTGAAATGACTCTATTAGGAGGACAGATGGTTCAGACTATGACTGGGAGATGACATAAGTCGTTTCAGAAGTCTGTTGTCCTGTTGGCTGGACATCCAGACTAGTAAGGATTTTATACATACTAAGCTCGCACCCTCATTAGAAGCATACAATAAGAGTAACTTAAAAATCTTGAATTTTATCTCAATAATTATTAATAGCTCACCCAAGAACACTTCATACATATCTGTCATTTATACAATTCTCAAAAATGATTTTAGCAAAACAGATGTTTCTTTCTGGAATTATTCAAGTGAAGTTAATAGACAAGTTTTCTCAAAAAAAGATAAAAAAACTTTGTTTACAGTTAGTGAAGTAATTGACATCTTCCCTGTTCTGGCATGTATACATAAGGAAATTTTTACATAGATGTTTTTTTCACCCAACATAGATTAGCAATAACGTACAAGATGAAATGAAATGCTGGGGATGTGGACACCCTGATGCTGACTACATACATATGGTTGTTAATTGCAAAATAATTTCCCCATTTTGGTTAGACTTTAAATATCTTTGTAAAGCTCTATGGAATGACAACTACATACTTTCTGACTCCCTTTTCCTTTTCAATGTTCCTGAAGTCATTCCTAAACACCAAACATTTTACTATAGTCTATCCTCTCTATAGCAAGGGACATTGTTACTAAAAATTGGAAATCCCAATCTACTCCTGTGTTTAAAGTTGAGCTTATTCATCTTGTGAAATACATTTTGCTACTATAAAAGCAAGTACTAACACAACTCATCATTTAATTGCTTGGATAAAATTGTCTAATCTGTTAGAGAAATATTAAGTGTTCTCTTATGTATATTGCTTTTTTAGTTGTTCTGGACATTGTATATAATTTATTTGTGTTTTTTTTCTTGGTGCTATACTGTTAAGTTATTGTGTTATAAAATGAATAAAAACATTTTAGAAAAAAAAAGTCTGTGGTCCTGATATTGTCTGGCATGATGACAAGAAAATGACTTCACAGGATCTAGTTGGGGTTTGGGTGGAAGTGAACAGGGAGAAAGTGTCTTCTCTTTGAGTAAGCCTCAAACCCTTTCAACAACCTCAGAGGCTGAAGCTGCTGCAGGAGCTGAAGATCTCCCAGGATCCAAAGAGGAGAGAGAACCCTCGACCCTGACCAGTCCTGGCCCCTGAAGCTGACCTCTGACCCAAGTTATCTAGTGCCAATGTGCCCAGGGTAACAGATGGCTCCAAGAATCTCAGAGGTGTTATCCTTCCCCCAGAACCTGGCATGATGATACGGCTTTGAATCCCTTCCTGATCTAAAGGTATCGTGGTCAAGAGTGATAGGTAAGCTGTAGGTGTTGAAGTAGATTGAACTACTGGCATCAATCGTGATGCTTTGGTATTAGATGAATCCAAAACTATCACAACCAAAGGATGGACAGCAACAGGCAAAAGAAGTATGGGAGTAGAGTGGCCAATGGTCAGTATGCTCCCAGGGACAGTACCAATATAACTGCAAGCTGGATCTGCATCCTGAAGAACTTTCTCATCATCTTGTCGACGTCATACTCCATAAAGTTTCCAGATGATCCAGTAGAAGAGGCCACTGACAAAGGCCTGGAATATGTCCTTTCTTGCAAGATTGGAGAATGCAATCTTGGGATCACTGGTTCTAGTGAAAACTGGGACAAGGAGAGGATGGATGCAACTGAGATGCTGCTAGTTCCAACCTCCGGAAAAATTTAGGTAGGGGTCCAACTGGTAGGTAAAAGAAGGAGACTTGTCCTTTTTTCTTCCATTTCTTTCTGTTTTTGACTGCTTTTCTCTTTCCCCTTTTCTTCGTTATTTTCTGGGACACTGTCAGAAGACCTAGCCCTGTCCTGTTTCTCAGCAGGGGCGGCAGATGAGGAAGGCCCAGGCAATCAAGTCCCTGTGTATGTGAGGAGGGGGGCATCTCTCATCACTCTCATGTCATATTGAGCTTGCAGTGCCCAGCACTAAAGGAAACACACAACTGGCATTCTGTATCCAAATAGGCAGCACCCAGACAACGCACACAAAGTGTGAGGATCATGAGCAGGCAGTCTGTGCCTGCACTCAAACATGTTTTGAAAGCTCGCGACTCAGCCATTATTGCTAGAAAAGTACTGCAAGCACTGCAAACCACCACAGCAATATATAAACAACTACTACCTTATATATCTAATCTATAAATATAAAAGTCATTATCTAAAGACAAAACACTATCAACCAACTATTAACACTCGCTACTATTACCACTACAAACTATCAACATTAGAGAATTCCACCTAACAAGACTATCAAAGAGGAGACTGTTTTTGAAAACTTGAAACACTAGAGGAAAACTCTCTCGATATGGGTAAAACCAGAAAATAAGCTATACAGAAAAAGGGGTAGTAGATGAATGCTTGATGGATGGAGGAGTCAGAGCCCTGGAACTGTGGAATTAGGAGTCATAATCAAAACTCCTAACAATGTGGACACCCTACAAAAGGGCCTCACTGAGACAGATGCCTGGTGTCAAAGCCATGGCCACAAGCTCAATGTCAAAAAGTGCACTGCCATCCCCTTTGGTAAAAACTCTGTACCCATGAGCTACAACATAGATGGCAGTCTACTTAACACCGAAAGTGTGATTAAAGACCTTGGGACACAGGTGGACAGTAGTCTCTCCTTTGATAATCACATCACCACAGTAGTCAGGAAATCCTTATACATGGCACACCTCATCACAAAAGGTTTCTCATCCAGGAAAAAAGAGGTCATTATTCCCTCTACTTGTCACTCATTAGACCCATTGTAGAGTACAGCACCCCTTTTGGTATGTACCTCACAAGACATCTACAACAACTGGAAAGGCCACAGAAATAGCTCACAAAGAGGATTGCCAGCCTCAAACAGATGCACTACGCAGACCATCTCAAAAAACTCCAGCTTTACTCAGTCGCATATCGCCTACTCAGAGGTGATCTCTGCCTAATATACAAAGCTATGTCAAACCCAGAGCTGTTGGACATGCTCCACTTAAAGAAATCCCAGTCCCTCACAGCTACATGCTCTAGGGACCTAAATCTTGTCACCACAATAAACAGAACATGCTGGACGGATACATGCCTGTCTCAGAGACTTCCCATACTCTGGAACAAACTACCAATCTATATCAAACAAAGCTCCTCATTAGCACTCTTCAAGAAAAATCTTAATGACTGGATGGGAAAATAGGAAATTCACCCCGGGGATCACCTCTGTGGCTCTGCTTGACAGGGGCAAAGGAAAATAATTTTCTTGGTTGGCGAAAGCCATGGTACCTTTTTGGCTAGGCTTATATAGGTCCTAGGGACAATAGCCTAGTACCTGCCCATGAACCTATGAATCTTCAAATTAAGTGCCGAGGTCAGATATGACATCCCGTATGTTGAACTGGATGAAAATAGACAACACTGGATCAAATGTTCATTAGTTTGAGAAACTTTGCATTACCATCCTGCCCATTTTGGGAACTAAAAGTTGAGAGTCAGGATTATTGCAGGCCACATTAAATACATCCTCAAAAGCTGGCACAATAGGAGATATGGGAGTGGAATGAGGCATATCCACTTGTAAAATATCATATCGCCTCAGTTCAGGAGGAACAGCCACCTCCTACCAAAAAAAAAAAAACACCACATTCATCCTGGCTATTGTCCAGGAAAAGTAAAATTCCTCTAAGGAGGATTCTGAGAATCAAGTTTCCTCTGAATCAGAGATTTGGGCTTGGAAATCTGCAGGAGAAGAAGACCTTTTCGGTCCCTGTCTATGTCAGCCTCAGGGATATCTCTGCTGACATTATTTTCAGACTGGAAACAGCTAGCAAGCCATAAAGAAGAACAAATGGAGCTGTAGGACTGCAAAAAAAGTTTTAATGTGTTCTGGTACCACGGCTAAAGTGCCTTCAGAGAATGATTCAAACACATAAAGCAGTAGTATTTATACAAAACCAATTAACACATGAATTATATAATTGAATAATTATTTAAAGATACAAGGTCATCATTACGGAATGAAAAAGACAATAATAATTTGTGTAATGGCTATGGAAAGTAGATTTATTTTAAATTTTGGTACATTAGTCCCTAAGGGGTTAAATTTAGAAGTTAACTTGTATGGATACATTTGATGTAGTTATATGGTGCAAATTTCTTTTTCATTCTGTATGATGACCTTGTATCTTTAAATAATTATTCAATTATATAATTAATACGTTAACTGCTTTTGTATAAATACTACTTGCTTTATGTATTTGAATCATTCCTCCGAAGGCACTTTAGCCGAGGTACCAGAACACATTAAAACTTTTTTTGCAGTGCTACAGCTCTGTTTGTTTCTTCTTCATTATTTTTAGGTAAGAATTTCTGAGCACCAGAATTCACAGTCTGTAACAACTGCATAGCTAAGATGAGAAAAAAAGAAGTTATGTCTTACCATAACGTTCCATCTATGTTGTTGATTTTCGTTCATTCATTACTGATGGGTTATCAGTTCCATCCTCGGAACCGAGCCAGCCTAATACCAAGCTTGCGTTAGCCAAAAACTCTCAAGCCAAGATCCTATCCAGAATGCTCTGCTCCCTGCTACCTCAGATCGAGTTTGCAAGTTGATAACAGACCTACAATAAAGGAAAAACAAGGAGTATATGAGATCAACCAGGAACCTCTGGAGGGGGAAGGAGAGTGGGGAGTAATGAATGAACGAAGATAAACAACACAGATGGAACGTTATGGTAAGACATATCTTCTTTATCTCATGTTGTTGATCTTCGTTCATTCCTTACTGATGGGAAAGAGTCTCCAGCTACCTGTATCCCTGGGTGACCCTCATGGAAGGACATTCCTGAGCACCATGGAACCAAAAGAAGCTCTACCTCTGGAGGCCAAATCCAATTTGTAATGAGGGTTAAAAGTATGGGGTTTGGCCCAAGTCGCAGCTGAACAAATGAAAGAAGCCATAGCATGGAAAGCTGCTGAAGTTGCCATAGACCTTGTAGAATGGGCTTTCACTCTGTGAGGCAAGGTGATGTTGTTCTTGTTTTAGACAAAGGTAATGCAATTTCTCAACCATGACGCCAATGTAACATTTGAGACTGGATGACCTAGCCTTGGCCCAGAAAAGGCCAGGAATAGTTGGTCTGATTTACGGGTAGATTTTGTTCTGTCCAGATAAAAACGTATTTGCCTGTGAACTTCCAGGGAATGCAGACAACACTCTCCCTCATTAGAATGATTAGGAAAAAATACTGGGAGGTCAACAGACTGGTTGATATACCTCTTTGGCACCACTTTCAGTAAAAAGGAAGAATTAGTTCTCAGTGATACTCTATCCTTGTGGAAAATAAGGTAGGAACGTTTGCTGCATAAGGCTTGAAGTTCTGACAAACATCTGGCCGATGTGATTGCAACTAGAAAAAAGAAGTTATGTTCTTACCATAATGTTCCATGTTTGTTGTCCTGTATCTCGCCTTCCTTCTTTCTGGTTGGGTTCGGAGCGGATCTCGGCTCTGACTCAGCCACTTCTAAAACTTGAAGAGTCCTTACTGGCTCAAGGCTAAACCCTAATCCCAGCATGCTTAGCGGTAGCTACCCAGATCTCATTTGTGAGAACTAACCACTAGACAGGAGAACTATAAATTACCAAATAAAGGAGGTAACTAAACAATACTGCTTCCTTGTATTGAAACAACAGAACAACAAAAGTGACAAGGACTATACCAATAGTTGCAAAGCAAAGGAAACTCAGCCAAAAAAGGAAATTCCTCTCAATCATCCAGGATGAGGGAAGGAGGGAGGGATGCAAGAAGGAAGGCGAGATACAGGACAACAAACATGGAACGTTATGGTAAGAATATAACTTCTTTATGTTATGTTGTCCATCTCGCCTTTCTTCTTTCGGGTTGGGACAGCATCCCCAGCACCTAAATTCAGGGTGGCTCACCAGAAAAGAGACTTCAGAACCGTGGAACCAAAATATGCCCTGTTCCGAGAGGCCATGTCTACTTTGTAATGATTAATGAAGATGGGGAGTAGCCAATGTTGCTGCCGCACAAACAGTATCTAATGGAAGCTTGGCTTGAAAAGCTATTGGAGGTAGCCAAGGGCCTAGTAGAATGTCCCCCTTACTTTTTCCCAGGACAGTCACATTCATAAGCATAAGTAATAGTATCGGACAGCCATTTTGACAAGGTCACTTTGGAAACTGGTGAGCCTTGCTTACTCTGTGAGAAGGATACAAACAACTGAGCTGATTTTCTGATGTCCTTGGTTCTTTGAAGATAAAATCGTAACTGCCTGTGGACATCCAATTGATGTAGCTTATACTCTACCTTGTTGCCATAATTTGGAAAGAATACAGGGAGTTCAATGGACTGATTTAAATTATATTCTGAACAGACTTTTGGTAAGAAGGAAGGATTTGATCTCAGAGATACAATCTCCTTGTGAAAAATCATATAAGGAGGGCAGATGGAAAGTGCCTGTAACTCGGAAACCCATCTAGCTGATGTAATTGCAATCAGGAAAAGGGTCTTCCATGACAAGAATTTAACAGGACAAGAAGCAGCTGGTTCAAAGGGAGGGAGGATTAGAGCTGCTACCACTAAATTTAAATCCCAAGGATGGGGGATTCTCGGATGGGAGGCCTTAATAGAGTACCACCTTTTAAAAAGGCCCTACATAGCTTGTGGGACTTGACATTAGAACCCATAAGACCCACAAGAAAATTGGAAATAACCGCCAGTTGAACTCGAATCGTAGCAGTTGCTGCTCCTTTCTCAAAGGTTTCCGCCAGGAAGTCCAAATTTTTTTAAATTGGTGCTGTAAATGGATGAATGTCATTTTGTTCTTCCCAGAAATATAACCTCTTCCATTTACTAGCGTAAAGTTTTCTAGTAGTTGGTTTGTGAGAAGAGACTAGAATATGTTGAACCATAGCTGAGATATCCGGAAGCCTGGCTAAGACTGAAAGTGGAGAAACTAAGCTGTCAGCTTGAGAGTTTGAATGGAGAGATGAAGAGAACTCGACTGATGTGTCAAGAGATCTGGAACCGGGTCCAGAATCCAGGGCTCCTCTTGCAGGTAATGCCAAAGGAACAGGAACCAAATCTGACAAGGCCAGTAAGGGGCAATGAGGATCAGTTTTGCAACTCAACAACTTTGCTTTCTGAAGAACTTTTGGAATTAGAGGAAAGGCATAAAGAATCCCGGGGGGGGCAATCGTGGATAAGTGCATTTCTGGAAGACTGTCCTGGTGGGGGAACTAGGACAAACTAACTGCTGCATTTGTTGTTGAGGTGTGAGGCGAAAAGATCGCAGCATGGCTGGCCCCATCTGCGGATGATCATATCTGCCACATCTTGTTTCAAAGACCACTCATGAGGCATGAGAATTGCCCTGCTGAGCTTGTCCGCTATCACGTTGGACTTCACCGGGATGTGCACTTCAACCAGAAAATGCTGAGAGGAAATCGCCCATTGCCATACTCGAAAGGCCTCCCAACACAAGGGGTAAGATTTGGTTCTGCCCTGTTTGTTGATGTACCACACTACTGACATATTGTCCATCTGAATTGCTATATAGCCCAAAGGAAGAGAGTCTTGAAGTGCTTGCATTGCTAATAACACCGCGCTCATCTCCAGGACATTGATGTGCAAATGGTACTTGTGAGGTTGCCAAGTTCCTTGGACTATCATTCCCAGATAATGCTTCCCCCACCCTATCTGGGAAGCATCTGTGGTCACTGTGGCTACCGGATGAGGGGCTACAAAGGGTCTGCCTAGTGTGACTAGGGAAGAGTGGAGCCACCACTGTAGATCTTTCTTGCAAGCATCCCTGATTAAGTTCATGTGTGACATTGGTAGATCCTGACACCACCACTGAGTGAAGAGAAGCCATTGCAAAATCCTCATATGGTAATGAGCTAACAAGACTATAGTAATGGCAGCCACCATCAAACCCAAGACCTTTAGGACTAACTATGGGTTGGGAGGGTGGCCTAAAGGTTAAGGTGTTTGCTTTGCAAACACAGGGTACAGGGTTCAAGTCTCACGAGGCTTAAAACGTCTCGCAAGGGCAGTTAGCCTAGTACTAATCTATGAACCTATGAAACTAACCATGCCTGAATCTTTGACTTTGACAAGAGAAGAGAGACCTGACCATGAATGGCAAGCACCCTTTCTTGTGGGAGCTTGGCTATCATGTCTCTTGTATTTAGTTGAGTGCCTATGAATGTAATAAACAGAGAGCAACAAGGCAGATTTTTCGTAATTTATTTTGATTCCTAGACATGCACAAGTGTGACTCGTGGTTCCTGGCCCTTAAGAGATGATGCTCGGTGGTGGCAGTGAGGAGCCAGTCGTCTAAATAAGGAAACACCTGGAATCAGAAATGTCTCAGGTGAGTCGTTACTACTGCCATGCATTTGGTGAACACCCTGGGGGTTGTGGTGACACCAAAGAGCAGAGCTTTGAACTGGTGATGACTGGCTCCCAGTCAGAAGCGTAAATGTCTCCTGGACTGCCTGTCCCTTTTTATATAGTAGTACACATCCTGGAGATCGATAGAGCACATCCAATCGTCCTGACCCAAAAAGGGTAGAATGGACTGCAGTGTCACCATCCAGAACTTGGTCTTCTTTACTGAACTGTTTAACTTGCTGAGATCCATGATAGGTCTCCAGTCGTGTCTTTTTTGGAACTAAAAAGAACCTTGAGTAAGTTCCGGATTCGATCTGGTCTGCGGGGACTTCCTGAATGGCTCTTTTTTGCAGCAAACCTTTTACTTCTAAGGTTGCTTGATCCCGAAGATTAGGTGGAACATCTGAGATTGATGGTTTTTTACTTCTTGGAGGTGTCTGGGAGAAGGGAATTTTGTAACCCCTGGATATTATGCACCGTACCCACGCGTCTTTTGTTATATCTTGCCAGGCTCTTGGGTACAGTGATATTCTGCCCCATATTGCCTCCAGAGGTGGGCAGCCTGGAAATCCTTCAGGGACTCAGAAAGGACCTGGTAAAGAATGTATCCCTGTTGCCCTGTTGTGGACCCCCCTGCCACGGGGTCGGCGTCTCCCATTATTATTTTCCCCTCTGCCCCTGGGGGAATTTTCTCCACGAGTGTCCGGCAAAGCTCTTTGGGATTTGTGGAACCATATTTTGCCACTCTTTTGGCCTTTGGGATAAGGCCGGGATGGAGTGGAAAAACAGACTCCTACGGGAGAGAGAGTTTTGCCATCTTGTTTACTCCTGGTAAGAGTCTCTCAAACTTGTGGCCAGAACAAGGCTGAGCTATCAAAGGGGCATTCGTAAAGGAGGACTTGAAGGGCTCCGCAAATTGACAAAGGCGCATCCAGGAGTGTCTGCGAAGAGCTACTCCTGTGCCTGCAGCCCTACTCACTCCATCTGCTGTGTAGGAAATCAAGCATATGGAGGAGTTAATATTGGAGGTTAGAGTCGCTAGCTGGTTAGCTGAGTTGGAAGCCGCTCCCTCAGCTGAAGGATCCTGGAGGGTATCTCCCAGCTCTTTAAGGAGATCCCTCTGAAGTCTTGTGAAATGCGTCAAATAGTTCAGTGACCGAAGAGTAAAGGCCGCTGAAGAGAAAACACGCTTCCCATATCTATCCATGGCTCTAGACTCCATGTTTGGTGGATGGATAGAAGAGGAAGTCTCCGCGAGTTCCTTCTTGGTGGCTGCTGCCACCACCATAGCATCAACTGGCACGACTTTAGAGAAAAAAGTCTTGTCCTCTGGTGTGGTCATGAACTTGTTAGGCCTTCTCGGAATGGGCTCTATGGTCTCTGGAGCACTCCACGCCTTTCGTCTCACTACAGACAAAAGTGGGTCGAAAGGTGAAGACACCCAGGAGGTGGAGGGTCGGGAACCAAACGTGTCCTCAGAAGGGGCAAGAGACTTCCAGTTTCCACTCTGCCTAAGGATCTCCAGAATGTCTGAGAATGAGACATCTTCAGAGGGGGACCAGGGGGACCCCTCTGAGTCATCCAAGTCCATGTCAGAAGTGACGGACTCAGGGGAGTCCACATGCTTCCTCTTACATTTCTTTTTCCTGGGAACCTCCTCTGAGGCATGCTCAGGAGAGGTCTCGGAAGAAGAGGGGTCGCCCTGTGGGGCATCCTGGGGCACAGGTTCCCTATGCTTGGGATGGAGAGAAGGATCCGAGGCAGACACCGGTATCGATGGGGGATGGAGCCAGTGGAGCCAAGGGTGGAGCTGTTTTGGTGGAGAGCACACTCCTCATCACCTCGAAGGTGCCACGGTCCAGAACAGAGGAAGTCTCCAGCTCAGAGGAGCCTGGAGACCTCCTCCGCACCGAAGATGACAGCTCCAAGGCAGATGTGGGAGCCAAACTCACCTGCGCTGAGGGGGAGAGGGGGGTCCGACAAGGTTCCCATGCCACTTCCCCCCCCTCGGAGCCGATGAGAGAGTCTCAGTGCCTGGACCCCTCAACAGAGCGGACTATCGAGAAGGTCACAGCGAATGTCGGAACCAAGGCAAGGGTTGTCGGAACAGACGGTTCCACCACTACTACTTCCATGCACTCCGGCACTGAAATGGATGCAGTCGAAGGAGGAATAGAGACAGGGATTGGTTCGGACAAAGGTGCCACTTCCTTCTGGGCTGGGCCTGACAACAATTGAGAAAATACCCATGTCTTGAGGAGCCTCTTCACCACTCTCTCCACATCATCCAATAAACCCCTGGATGATTGAGAGAAGTGGGCCAAGGACTGGTGACTGCCTGCCACTGCCTGCAAAAGTGGAGACTGAGGCACAGATCTCACTGGGCCCAGCAAAGGAGATCTTGACCTCTTTTGAGTCCGGGATGGCTCCAAAGCCACAGATGGAGCTGCCAGAGATAAGGACTCTTCGGAGCCAACAATCTGCTCAGAAGGTTCAGAAGATTTTGATTTAGACTTTGTCGGCACCAAAGATGGAGCCGACAAAGAGGCCAGCTTGTTATCAGACTTTTTTGAGGACTGAGTATCCGATGCTACTTCAACCTGAGGTTTCAATAACCCTCTCAAAATAAGTTTGTTGTGCCTCTCCTGCAAAACCAGTGTGCTAAAGGCATGGCAGACAAAGCAAGAATCTTGCAGGTGGACTGCACCTAAACAATACACACAACTCGTGTGCCCATCTGTAAATGACATTTTATGGCAACACGAGTCACATTTCTTAAATCCTGACTGCTTAAAAATGTCTTTGGACATTATAAACACCACAAAACAAAAAGACTAACAACTGGAAAAAGTTTTTTTTTTCTTTTTTTGGAAGAAGAAGAAACAAAAGGGGCAGAAGAAGAAGAGGGGGTAGCCTCTAAGTTAAACGACTACTGCTCCCAAAGGGAGAAGGCCTCTAACTAAAATGGCTTCTCCCTAGGTAACAAGAAGGGATAATAGGACAAGAGAACAACCCTCAATAAAATAACAGGCCACCGACAACAACAAAGAGGAAAAGGCCTGAAAGAAAACGATGGCCTAACAACAGCAAAAAGAACAGCAATAAGGATAGGGTGATAAAGAAGAGAAAACACTAAATTCTAAAGGAAAATAGCCTTAAACAATAACAAATATTGATAGAAAAATTCACTACTTAGCCTGAGCCAGCAGAAGACAATCTCGACACTGCAAGCAGCAAATGAGATCTGGGTATCTACCGCTAAGCATGCTGGGATAAGGGGTTAGCCTCAAGCCAGTAAGGACTCTTTGAGCTTTAGAAGTATCTGATTCAGAGCCGAGATTGGCTCTGAACCTAACCAGAAAGAAGAAAGGCGAGATGGACAAAAACATCAGAGTTTTCCAGGAGAGGTACTTTAAATCACATGAAGATGCAGATTCAAAGGGGGGAGCTGTTAAGGCTTGTAGACCCAAGGCCAAATCCCAAGGTTGTACTGGTTCTCTAAAGGGAGGTTTTAGGTGAAAAACACCCTTCAAGAAAGTCTTACAGAGTCTATGTGACATGAGTGAAGAATCCTGAAAGCCAATGTGGAAATTAGAAATGGCAGCTAAATGAACACGAATAGTAGAGGCTGACACCCCAGATTGGAAAACATGTGATAAGTAATCTAAAACCACCAAAATTGGGGCTGACAAGGGGTCCAACTGTTTATTCGCTGCCCATAATGAAAACCTTTTCCATTTGCTGAGATAGATTTGCCTGGTGGATGATTTATGAGATGCGATAAGAATATTGAGCACTGGGGAAGAGAGGTTATCCTGCCTGGCAATCATAGGAAGTGGAGAAACCAAGCTGTCAGCTTCAGGCTTGTTATACTGGGGTGAGTCAGACTCTGTGGATGGGAGATCAACATTGGGGATGGATTGAGGATCCATGGTTGATCTAGCAGGTAAGACCAGAGGAAGGGTAACCAAATTTGTTGAGGCCACTATGGAGCAACGAGGATCACTTTGCTCTTCAACTGTCGTGCTTTCTTCAGAAATTGAGAGATGAGGGGAAGAGAAGGATAAGCATAAAGCAGACCCGAGGGCCAAGCATGGACTAGAGCGTCTCTCGGTGACTGTCTCCATGGGGGGATCAGGGCAAAGTAGTTGCTGCACTTGTAGTTGGTTTGGGAGGTGAATAGGTCACAGCAAGGCTGGCCCCAGCAGTTGAAAATTCTTGCCGTTATCAGAGGATTGAGGGACCACTCGTGAGGTTGTAGAATGCACCTGCTCAATTTGACCGCAATCACATTGGAGCTCCCGGGAATGCGCATTGCAATTAGAAAGAAGTTGGAATCTGTCATCCATTGCCATATTCAAGGCCTCTTGGCATAACGGGTAAGATCTGGTGCCCCCTTGCTTGTTGATGCACCAGACTACTGAAATGTTGTCTGACTGGATCTCAATAGTCCCTGACGGAAGGATGGAGTGGAATGCTTGCAATGTTAATAGCACCACCCTCAGTTCCAGGACATTGATATGCAAATGGGCCTCTGTCTTCAACCAGGTGCCTTGGACCGAGTTTCCCTGACACAGACCCCCCCTACCCAATCAGGGAAGCGTCAGTGGTCACAGTGGCTTTTGGCTGATGGGGGCTGTAGGGGCAAGACCATTGTTGGGGATTTCCAGATGTCCACCAGAGTAAATCTTGCTTGCATCTCTGAGTTACACTTATCTGAAAGGACAAAGGATGTTGCAAGGGGGTACCACTGAGTGAGAAGTAACCACTGGAGAAGTCTCATGTGGAATCTGACCAGAAGAACAATGGTGGTCGAGGCTGCCATTGAGCCCAACAGTTGGAGTATGGACCAAGTACATGATTTGTGGTGACAGAGTAGTGGCTGAACCTGTCTTATTCTTTGAAGTCTGTGATCCGGAAGAGATGTTGTGCAATTCCTTGTGTCCAACAGAACCCCGATGAATTCTAAAGATTGTGCTGGGGTCGTGTTGGACTTCTCCCATTCAGTAATTCCAGGCATTGTGCTGTGTAGTCTAGGGCTTCTTCCAGTAGACACTTGGTGGGGGCGGTGAGGCACCCATCATCTAGGTATGGAAATGCCTGGAATCCTTGAAGTCACAGGTGAGCGATGACCACTGCCATGCATTTGGTGAACACTCTGGGGGCTGTAGAGAGACCGAAGGGCAGTGCTTGAAATTGGTAGTGACTGGCTCCTATGCAGAAGCGGAGGTATCTTCTTGAGTGTTTGTCCATTTTTGTATGGTAATACACATCCTGAAGATCTACAGAGCACATCCAATCATCTTCTTCCCGAAGAGGAAGGATAGACTGAACCGTGACCATCCAGAATTTCTCAGTTTTTACAAATTTGTTCAGTGTGCTGAGATCTAGAATCGGTCTCCAGTCCCCTGTCTTTTTTGGTACTAAAATGAACCTTGAGTAAAAACTGTATCTTATCTGGTCTGGGGGGACTGTTTGGATGACTCTTTTTTTGTAACAGCTTTCAGATTTCGTATGCTGCTGCTTCCCTTTGACTGGGTGGGACGTCAGGTAAGTCACTAGATGAGGTGGGACAGAGAAGGAAGGGGATGCAGACATCCTCTGGATATTATTCGTTGCACCCAAGAATCAGTGGTTATGTTTCACCAGGCAGTGGGGTACAAGGAAAAATGACTCCAGACCGCTTCCAGAGGTGAGCAGTCGGGCAACACTTAAGGAGTGCTGGAAGGGTTGTGCAGAGAAAGAATCTCTTGAACCCCAGTTTCACGGACCTCCCCTGCCCCGAAAGGGGCATCTTCCACTGGAGATTCCCCCTCTGCCTCTAGGGGAGAACTCGGAATGTGCATCACGAAAAGAGCCCTGTGATTTTCTGTGCCACATCTTTCCACTCCTCTGATTTCTGGAGTAGAATCGTTGAGGAGTGGAGTGTCAGACACCAACAGCAGATAGGGTCTTGCCATCTTGTTTGCACCTTGCCAGCGTATCTTTCACTTTAGGGCCAAACAATAAAGCAGCCTCGATGGGGGCATTCATAAAGGAAGCCTTAAAGGAGTCGGCAAAATCGCAAAGGTGCATCCAGGCATGTCATCTCGTGACTATACCTGTGCTCTTGCCGCTCCTTCCATTGCATGTGAAATAAGGTGCATGGAAGAATTGGATATGGATTCTAGGGTCATTATCTGAGAAGCTACATTGTCTCGGTCCTCATCAGAAACAGCTCCTGCCACAGTTTCAGAGAGTTGGTTGATAAGGTCCCTCTTGGGCCTTGTAAAGTGTGCCAAGTAGTTCAAGGACCTTATGGCGAAGATCGATGAAGCAAACATATGTTTCCCAAGTCTGTCTATCACCCAGAACTCCTTGCTGGGTGGATGAACAGTCTGGCTCTCTTCTGCCAAGTCTTTTTTGGATGCAGCCGCCACCACCATGGCATCTACTGGAAGACCTTTTGACCAATGGGGATGCTCAGCTGGGGGAGGTGAAATCTTGTCAGGCCTCCGCTGTATAGCTTCCAGAGTGTCAGGAGCCTTCCATGCATGCTGGATGATGAGCTGGAAAAGCTCATCGGCCAGCAGAGTAACCCAGGAGGTAGGGGGCTGGGCACGAAAGGCCTGCAGGAGTACGGATTCCTCTGAGGAAGGGCTAGAGGACTTCCAGTTACCCCTCTGTCTTAGGATCTCAAAGATGTCACCAAAGGATACCTCATCAGAGGGTGACCGTGGGGACCCTTCCCCACCATCAAAGTCTGTATCTTCAGTCAAAGACTCCTCATTGGAGTCCATGTGCTTCCTCTTGCAAGTAACCTTGTGAGGGACTTTCTCAGTGGGGAGCTCTGGGGAAGATTGCAAAGAGGGGGGTCTCCTGAGGGGGAGAAACCTGAGGCCCTTGTGCCTGGTGTCCAGTGGTTGTGGTTTGTGACAGCTGCGGCACAGACAGGGGGGGGGGGACTCCAACATGGAAGGTTTGCCAGCAGAGGCAAGTGCACTCTCCATGGCCTGGAAGGCCGAACTGCACGAAGAGGAATTGGGAGCCTGAAACTGAGCATGAAAACCTCAGAATCGGGGTCACACCCTGTTCTGACGAGCTGATCCCCAGACCATGAGTCTCAAGAGGGCTGTGGAGTGTGAGGGAAGGAGGATTCCTGGAGGGTGCCATAGAAAAAAACTGGCATGGAAACAAGAATGCCCTCCCCCATGGCACAACCACTAGCCTGACTTGAGCCCGAAGCCCAGTACACCGAGGGCCACAAAGACAACTCTGGCTCCAAAAGGAGGTCCACTATTGGGGTCAGAGGAAGGGAAGCTGCTACTGGAGGAAGGGGCTTTGATACTTCCATGGAAGTCAAAGGAGGAGTGTATGTTGGAGTCTGTGGAGAAATACGGTCACCTGGAAGAGGGAACATAGCTTTACATGGTTGAGAGATACCCCTGGTCACAAGCAACTGGTTGACAAGCCGCAACACACCTTGTTCTGAGAGGCTCCTAGTCAACTTCATAGAGAAACCTGAAGGCGATTCTGGCCTTTCTAGAAAAGCGCTAAATTGCCTTGCAACAAACTGATCCAAGGAAGGAGAATAATTAGTCCTTGCTAGTTCATGTGGTGCAGAGCTCGGAACCGAGAGCGTCTGCACTGAGGAGAATGGTGATGAGGTCATCTGTGCCGATGAAGGCAGTGCCACAGAAGTTGAAGGTGTCTGCACAGTAAAGGGCAGTGTGACAAATGTCTGCACCGATGAGTATGGTGCTGTCGAGGAAGGTGTCTTCACCAGTAATGATGGTGCTGAAAAAGAGTGCACTGAAGAGCATGTCAGTGCCAAAGGTGTCTGCACCATAGAGGACAGTATCGTCAAACTCGGTGCTGAAGGAGACTGAACCTGTAGAGATGGGGCCAATAAAGGATGTGAGGAAACTGTCATGTTTGCACCGGAAACTCCGATGGTGATAAAGAGGACATAGCTGGAGCAAGAATCAACTGGGGCGGTGCCGAGGCTGGAGCCGAAAGGGCCACAGATGGCAGCGCTGGGCTCGAAATCTTTACCTTTTTGTAAGTCAATTCCTTGTGATCTCCAGAAGGGGATGAAGTGAACAACCTCAAGGAGGAGGAAGAAGAAGCCTCTTATGGGGTTTAGCAGGAGGGGTTGAGCCCTCCAACCCAGAGATAGCCTCACAGAAAGGAGTTTTAAGGAGGCCTTTCAGGATTAACTTGTTCTTCCTTTCATTGAGAGTCTTGGTCGAAAAATTTCTACAAATTCTACATGGGGGATCCACTGAAAGGTGGGAGACATTCAAACAATAGACACATAAATCATAGCCATCAGAGAGCAGTAACTTACGGCCGCATTCCGTACATTGTTTGAAACCAACACTACTTTTCTTGTCCAACATAATGATACAGAGAAGAGCAACAGTACCAAGGAGTTAAGAAAGCTACCCAGAAGGGTACGAAGACAGAAAAGAAGGATTACCAACGATGGTAATGAAGAATTACCTCAAAGGTAAGAAAGGATAATAAAAGGGAAGAAAATAGAGTCTTAGAGTTACAAAACTATAGAGAAAGAGTCTTAAAGATATGATACAGAAGGAGTACAGAGACAGTAAGTGACGGAAAACATTTTAAGCACCAACAATACAGAAACTTTCAAAAAATTATTCACTTAAATGAGAGAGTGGCCTGACACGGCTGCACAGCAATGCAGCGAATGAGATCTGAGGTAAAAGGGAGCAGAGCATTCTGGGTAGGATCTTGTCTCAAGAGTTTTTGGCGAACGCAAGCTTGCTATTAGGCAGGCTCGGTTCAGAGGACGGAACCGATAACCCATCAGTAAGGAATGAATGAAGATTAGTAACATCAGATTAACCTTTTATAAGAGCCACAATATATTCAGATGAACAATGTTTAATTTTTTGTTTTTTCTTTACAGTTCTGGATGAAGACTGACTTGGTGAAGGCACTTCTGCCCCTTACACAGGTCTCTTCCCTGGCTACCCCAGCTAACATTTTCCAGACTGAGAAGATAATGATTTCATGCCTGGATCAGACACTGGAACAGCCAAAGAGGACATGGCTGACTCCTGGTTCATGGTGGCTGAACAGAATACAACAGAGAAAGCCAGACAGGTAAGTGAGTGACTTCAGGAATGACAAACAGCCACCACAAAGTCACCACCACTGGCTGAGGCATTGACTGAGCCCATAGTGTCAGCCACGGCTCTTTGGTAAGTTTTCTTTTTCTATCTAGGTACAGAAGGAAGTGGAACAGCTGTAGCAAGGCAAGTGTCCATGCTATAACCAAGGAGAATGTCTTGAAGCCAGTAAGCTTTACTGGAATAAAATGGCTGGAAGTTAAGTTGCCAAAAAGTGTTCACAAGCAGCACAATTATACTCACATATGCAGTTCCCTATCACAGTAATGTATATGCAGCACATTAAAATTCTGCTAGAAACCCCTTTGACAAAAAATGAAATCTTTCAGAAAAAATGGCAGCCACAAAGTGTACACAATCACTAACGTATGATGTAATAATTCCTGGTCATATAAAACATTTCCTGACACCAAACTGTTAGTTAAAAAACACAAAGTTTGCATAAGCAGTACAAATTCACACAAAAAATAGCCCCTAAATAGCTTAGAGCCAAAAATAGTGGCACCTAACAGAAAACTCCTGATATTCTAAAGAATATCATTTTAAAGGGAAAATATCTTTAAATATCTCTAAAAAGATCTATTTAAAAATGCCATGTTTTTTCTCAAAAGGGTACTATATCTAGGTGGAAGGGTTTCACACTGGATAATTATCTGCCAGAATGAAGCTGAAGGCTGGTTGCTGCTCCTGTTAAGTCTATGAACTGCTTCTTCACGAGGAGCTACTAAAGTATGGAAGAAAGCTTCACTCTGATTGATTTCCCATCAACAAAGCTGTCCAATCAGCAGTGACAGCGAAGATATGGGAGAGAACCAAATTTTTGAAAAAGTGACTAGTTGTCTCTTGAGCAGGACACAATCTATATAGCCTAAAGGCTAATGCAGCAGTGGAAATAATGAACATCAACCGTTGCTACATTAAAAAGGCTGACACTAATGGCCACAGTTCCATGTGAAGGATAACTCTTATAAAGTTCAGTGAATTTTATTTATGTACTAGATAACATTTTTCCACCTACATTCCTTGTAGCTACATAAATATTTGTATCAAGACAGGTAAAATGCATTTCTTCAAGTGTGTCGATACACAAAGGCATAATACAATAATGATTTTAATCTAAAAATGCCTGTAAATACACGTGTTAAAATATTTACATATATTTATATTTTACAATATACTGTGTTAATATAGTGTTAGTGAATATGTTAAGCATTCCCACACTAAACACAGTACCTACCTGCTTTGTCAGTTTTCTAAGTTGCTCAGTCAGTTTTCCTGCCATTTCATCAAACTTTCGAAAAGCCTAGAAGAATTTAATGTAGCATGAATAAATACAATGGCAAAACAGAGGCTGTTTTACTTCTTAAAATTTTAAGGCTGCATACTTAAAGATAAATGCAATATTTCAATACTTTCTGTATTCCTATGTAACACTTTCTGCAAAGTAACTTGTAAAGAAATTCGCATCAAGTACATTCCCGCTAGCATACCATCACGTGCAAGGTGCGTTATGTACTGTATAATAAAAAGTTCAAGATAGTTAAGGGAGTGCCACATGACAAGGCTAGGTTCTTCAGTTTGGTGTAGAAGCTACCGGTGAAAATGTTCTGATGTCTTATTAAGCTAACTGCCTATGTGTCATCTTGAAATAGTAATCACATACTTAGTCTCACAGATATGAAATTCTGTCATGTCAGCACTGCAGAAGTACTTATGACATATTAGAATAAACTATTTTTTTCATGTTAGATATAGTATTTTAATTTGTCAGCCAGCTCTTTGTCTTGCTGATGATTCTCAGTGTTTTAACCATTACAGAAAACAACAGCAATACTTGGACATGTAAACTCCTCTCTTGTTTTTCAAACTCTGACTGAAAACACTTAAAATCATTAAAAACTTAACGCCATAGGGAATTATGCATATGTGCTAATTCACTCAAAATGCAGTCTGCTGGACTACACTTTAATGGTTCATTAAAAACAATTGTTTAGCAGAAGATGGCAACCCGGAACAAACCCTCTGAAAAATGAAAGACTTGGATTAAACATTTCAAGGTGTATCTCACCAAAAATGGCCTTCAAAACAAAGAATGAATACAACAGGCATGTACCTACATGGCCTGGTGGAACCTCAATCCATACTTGCAGAAAGAGACTTCATCTAGGTCCAATTTAACTCCATAGGATTGCTATATATATATATATATATATATATATATATATATATAAATATATATATATATATATATATATATATATATATATATATATATACATACACACATGCATATATATATATATATATATATATATATATATATATATATATATATATATATATACATACATATATATATATATATATATATATATATATATATATATACATATATATATATATATACACATACATATATATATATATATATATATATATACACACACACATATATATATATATATATATATATATATATATATATATATATATATATCATGTAAAAACAACCAAAGCTTTTGCTTTTCTATATGGTGTGTGTGTGTGTGTGTGTGTGTGTGTGTGTGTGTGTGTGTGTGTGTGTATATATATGTATATATATATATATATATATATATATGTGTGTGTGTGTGTGTGTGTGTGTGTGTGTGTATATATATCATACACGAAAACAAACTGAAAAACAATAAGCCACAAACTGATAATTCCAAAGAGCAGCAAGAAGAGGCACACACAGGATAATAGTTAAGCGCTTTTCGTTTATGGTACAAACATAAACTTCTTCAGACAATTTTAAAACACATTAGCAACCATTAAATACACGTATCCACCCAATCAAAAAATCAACAAGGTACAACTAATTTAAAGAGACAGTATCCAATTGAAATAAAAGCAGAAAAAGATACATTGAAACATAACAAATATGTATAAGTTAAAATGAATATATTAAAATATTAAAATAACACCTCCTTTTACACTAAATAGAACATGATACCAATAGTGTAAATTTTAAATACTCCTGTCTTAATTAATTAACTACAAGGCAAAAGAACTATAAATGCTTAAATGGTGTACTAGAAGTCTGTGAGCATATAGCAAATAAGTATTAATACAAACAAAGTTCAACGTTTTAAACTTCTCAACTTTAAAATGCTACTGATCACACATCCTTCATTTAAGCCTGGTGAACTATACGCATTAAGTCTAATTTGCCACCCTAATTCCAACTCTTCAAGTTTCAAAGCCACCGGGCCACCCCTAATGTCCCTTTGAACCTGATCTATAACTAGAAACTTAAATCTATGGTTAGGGCATTGGGCCACATGTTTAGCCAATGCGTTGACCATATTGCCCTTCCTGATTGCGTATAAGTGCTCATAAGCTGACTCTGAAGTTTCCTCTCAGTTTTGCCTACATAAAATGCAGGACAAAACTGGCATAATGCGAGGTAAACTACGAAACTAGAGTTACAATTATTTCTCCATTTTAATGAAAAATGCAACTCATTCACAGTAAACCTGTTAGACTCTAGCATAAATGAACAATAATTACAGGATTGGCATTTGTACATACCAGGAGTTTTAACAGTTAAGTTCTTAGATTCACAGTGATCTTTAAGGTTTCTCCCCCTCTTGTATATAACTATCGGTGCACGACCTACACTACTTAGAACGTGTTGGTCACTTCTAAAAAGAACCCAGTTTTTCAACAAAATCTTAAAACACCTGGCACTATCTAAACTATACGTAGTTATGAAGGACAAAGGTACCTCACAACCAAGTTGTTCTTGAAGAACCGTAGAAGTTGAATTAAGTAATGAATCAGATGATTGTCCAGAAATGTTTAGTCTCATTACCTCATTAGTTAAAAGAGGCGTATAAAATGAGGACTGACGTTTCAACGACACTTCATCAATGATTTCATTGACCATAACTACAGGGTACCCACGTGCCACAAACATATTTTTCATAAATTCACACTCATTTGTGAATTCACTGTCAATAGTAATCATCCGAGCTGCACGAACCAACTGCCCTTTAATAATGGCTCGTTTTTGGTGGCGTGGGTGGCAGCTAGAATAGTGGAGCATGGAATTACAATAGGAACTTTTCCTGTGAATTTTAGATGTATACATACCATTAGAATCATCTTTAGATAGTAAAATATCCAGGTATGCTATAGATCTACAATCAAATGTATGTGTAAATTTTAGAAAATGGGTAGATGAGTTCAAATAATCTACCAAGCTGTTACACGTTAAAGCATCACCTTTTAGTAGAATAAAAATGTCGTCAAGGAAACGTGTGTAAAATATTATGTTCTCTTTGAAAACACAGTCTTGCAAAACATAAAGGTGTTCCCAATAGGCCATAACCATGTTGGCCACACTGGCCCCACAAGGGGACCCCATGGCTATCCCTATTTTTTGCAAAAAAAGTTCCCCTTCAAACATAAAAAAGTTGTTTGCAAGAATGGTGCTTAAAAGTTCCTCAACTAGTAGACATTCATCATGTGGGCAACCCTGCAATCTAAGGACCTCATTACACCACTCAATCGCTATGTTATGGGGTATGCATGTGTACAGGTCCTTGACGTCTATTGTGAAGAAGTTGTAACCCGGGTTGTACTCTATCTCATTTATATTACTCAAAAAAGTCCAAGAGTCCTTGCAAATTTGTTTAATATTAACTAGGTATTTTTGTAGAATAAAGTCCACAACTTTGGCACACGCATAAGATAAAGAACCTCTGCTGTCCACTAAAGGACGCATTGGTGGATTAGCCACATTTTTGTGGATTTTGGGAATCCCAAAAAAGCAAGGAACTCTGGGATAAGAGATAGACATAAAATTGTACACTGCTTGAGTAATTCTACCTTCCAAGTACAAGTCCTCTATTACATTTCTGAATAACCTATATGCACCATTAAGCTCAGAAATAGAACTTGTAGTGTAAGAAGGTGAATTTAACAAGTTATACATTCTAGATGAATAATCAGCATTGTCAAATATAACAACCCCCCCCCCCCCTTATCAGGTTTGCATATTCTAATTTCATTCGTCTTAATAAACTCCAAACAGTCCTTTTCCATCGATGAGTCTTTGTTAATTTTATTAAACCCAATGTTTTTATGCAAAGCTAAATTACGGATGTCTAGCTCACAGAACTGTTCAAGCGTTTTGATCGTAGAATTTAAGGGCGGATTGAAAGTACTAGGGATTCTAAACTCGTCCACTGTATTACTACAACCTTCTCCCATTAACAAGTTTAAATTAAGTTTCCTTGTGTACAATTTTAAATCAATAATGGTGTTGACTAAATTCATCCTACAAGGTGGAACATAAGTCTGACCCTTAGACAATAAATTTACCAGGTCAGGAGAAATCTCCACTTGGGAGAAGTTATAAACTGTAAAATCACCATTACTGTTATAAACAATAGAAGGTAGACCCTCTCTTGAAAACCCAGTACAAATGTTGTCAGGCACATTCACATCGGTGACCAAGTGGTCATGAGGTACTACAGTATTAAAACATTCTATAAGACCATCTACAGTGCTAGTGTCCAAAAAATTATTGT